>NC_056745.1:79550227-79632727 GCF_019279795.1 Protopterus annectens | reverse complement strand
TATTTGGATGTCTTTGTAGAAAGACAGATTGATGGTACAATTAATACAGGTGTTTATAGAAAAGAATGTCATAAAAACACCTTGTTACATAGGAGAAGCATGCATCCACAGTATACCTTTAAGAATATTATTAAGGGACAAGGTATGCGGGTATCACGTTTAAATGCTTCGGAAGAAGGTTTTCAGAAAGAATTAAATATTTTAGAGAAAAGATTTGTTGATAGAGGTTATAAGGAAAATGAAGTACAGCAAAATCTTAACGAAATCTATGAGTTGAGATCTAATAGAGCTACTCCGTATTTTTCACATAATGAAATATATATGAATATAAAATCTAGATTTGATATGCAATCAGAGACACAAATTCCGATGTACTTTACCACAGATAATAAAATAGTATCTGAAGTTATCAATAAGCATTGGCAAATTTTAACTACTGAACCAGAAATACATGAAATAGTAGGAGAAAGACCGAAATTTAGATATAGGAATAAACCAAACCATAAAAGGTTATTATGTCATCCCAAAACTACTAATATTCATATAGAAAGAAGGATGAAGGGAACTTTTCCTTGTGAAACATGTAATTTATGTATATATATTAATTCTAATGGTAGTTTCATTCATCCAGATACAGGGAAACATTTTGATTTTTCACCACATGCTGACTGCAATACTTGTCATGTGATATATTTAGCAGTTTGTGAGATATGCAAGTCATTCTATGTGGGAAAGACTAATAGATTTTTGAAAAATAGAATTAGGGAACATCTATATGCAATTAGAATTAAGTAACCCACTAATGCATTATCTAAACATGTGATGAACCATGGAAATGAACATTAGTTTAGATTTTTAGTTGTTGTTGTTGTATCTTTCGGCTTTTCCCAGTTAGGGGTCACCGCAGCGGAACTCCGGTCCGCTAATGATTGGCAGTAGATTTTTACGTACCGAGTTGCCAGCCCTAACGCACAACCTTCAACAAAGGTACGCCCATAATAGATCTTATTTCTCCTAATATAAGAGAAGGAGATATTTGTAATGCTACAGAGAAAAAAGAGACATGCTGGATTATGAGACTTAGATCTGATAGAGGCAGTGGCTTTAATGAGAGGGCTTCATTGAGGCCCATTCTTAAATCTAGGAGAATAATTAAAAAGTGAATTAATTTAGTTAAGCTTTTTTGTGCATCGTTTTATAACATAGCTTGTATTAGTTTTCTGTGCGTTATTTTGTTATATTTATAGAAGTTTTTATATATAATATATGATGAAATAATATTTTAAAATGTATATAATATTCATTTAAATGTAGTTGTCTAGGTAGTTTATGAAAGTTTTTTTAGGAACTGTTTTCTCATCTGTCAGTTTATATATGATAGGTTAGTATATTTTTAAGATTTAATTGAATGTATTTAATTGAATGTATTCTATGATTGGATAACTTGATATATTTAAGCATTGATTTTGTTTTGCACTTTTTTGGTCTGAAGAAATGGAATGTGAAAGTGCTAACCTATATGTGCACAAATAAAGACATATTTTTATTGTGAATATATGAATCTTATCCTTATTTTTGCCGTGAATGCTGGAATTCTATCCTTATCGTGGTTGTTTCGGCTACCTTACATTGTTGTGTTGCATTATTTATTAATACTTTAAATATGTGTTCTAATTTTTTTGAAAGTTACTCTAGGTCAATATGAATGGTCAATGTGGGTTCCAAGTTAATTTTTTAGATATTCAGATTTCATGGAATGTTAGAAAAGATATGGTGGACAGCAAGATTTTTAGAAAGGATACTTTAAGTAATAATTATCTGCATTTTAAGCGCAATCTCCCATCTTTTATGGTAAATAATATCCCTAGGGACCAATTTATTACGGTCTCTAGGTTAACTTCTGATGATGAATTTGACAAATAACTGAAGGTTATCATTTCTTTGCATTGGGACAAACTTTTCTTTAGGAGTTGAGCTTTTACACTCTAGCACTCATAATCAACAAATTCTTATTGACTGTCAGTATGGTTCTGGTCCATCTCGACATAAGTCTCTGAGCAGGTGAACTAAGTAAATTGTCACAAGGAATGTTTCTGAGATTAAGCAGATTAAGAAAAACATCAGGATTGGCTCATCTGGATTTCTCCAACAGCTGTTTTGCATTTTGAACTGCACATTCAGCTAAGCCATTAGATTGTGGGTGATCAGGACTACAAGTGACATGAACAGAGTCCCACGTTTCAGGAAATCTTTTGAACTGCTGACTTGTAAACTGTGCACCATTTTCAGAAATGACTGTGCGGACTACCATAGCTAGAAAATGTCTCTTCAACTTCGTAATGACAGCACTGGAAGTTAGGTTAGGAAGGTCAGTCTTGAACCAATTTGAATAAGAGTCTACTAACACCAAGTAATGTTGACCATTCAACTCATAAATATCTGTAGCTACTGCCAACCAAGGTAGGTTGGGTATCTGGTTTAGCTGCAGAGGTTCTTTTTGTTGATGTGGTTTAGTACTGTTACAAACAGAACAAGCTGAGATTTCCTTTTCAATATCTTTTGACACAGAAGGGCCAAAATACTAGTCCTCTCATCCTTGTTTTGGTAGAATCAATTCCTGGGTGGCCACAATGCAAGATTTTAATATTCTCTTGTTGCAAGGATTTTGGAGCAATCACTTTTGGACATTTCATGATGATACCATCTTCCATCAAAATATTGTCTCTGTAAGGAAAATACTGCAACATATCTACCGGTAAATATGATTGCTTTGATGGCCATCCTCGGCTGATAAAGTGGTTGAGCTTCTAGATAGTTGGATCTGAAGCTGTGTGAGTTCTAAGCTTATCAAGACATGTGGAAGAAAAATGTTTTGTTTCCATAACTTCAAAATCAGGGATCTCATTTTCATGCTGTTCAGTGTATTTTTTAGGGGGGGTGATCAGGATAAAGTATCAGCAAGATAAAGAAATTTGCCTTTTGTGTAAACCAAGTGGAAATTGTACTTTTGCAACATTAACATCATGCATTGCAATCTTGCAGGAGCTGTGTGCAGTGGCTTTTTGAAAATAGTGACCAAAAGTTGGTGGTCAGTTTTGATTTGAATAGGTCAGGCATAAATATAATCATGAAACTTCAAACATGCAAACACAATTGCCAAAAGCTCTTTTTCTATTTGAGCATACTGCAGCTCAGTTTGGGTTAGAGTTCTGGGTGCATAGGCTACTGGTTTACCTTCTTGAAGAATGACTGCACCAAGACCAAACTCTGAAGCATCAAAAGAAAGAGTGACTGGTTTGTGAACATCATAATTATCATATCTTAAAGTGGGTGGACTGGCAATTTTCTGTTTCGGGACATTGAATGCTTTTTGGTGTTGTGCTGACCAGGACCAGGTTACAACTTTGTATGTCAGCTCTCATAGTGGTGCTGAAAGTTCACTTAAATCTGGAATGAACTTGTCTAAATATCTGACCATGCCAAGAAAATGTTGTAAGTTTGCAACATTGTCTAGAGCTGGCATCTCAAGAACTGCAGCTTGTTTGGAAAGATCTGGTCACAAGCCTGAATTGGTAAACAAATAACCCACATAAGTAACTTCTTGCAGCTTGAATTTACTTTTCTGAAGATTCCATTTAAGATTCACTTCATGACCACATTCCAAAACATTCCAGAGGTTTCTATCATGACTGACTTCACCATTGCTTCCTGCAAGAATATCATCTACTATAATAGCACATGGACAGCCAGAAAAAAAATGTTCCATTGCATGTTTAGAGGCTTCTGGCATAATTTACCCCAAATGGCATTTTCAAAAATATGTACCTTCCAAATGATGTACTGAAAGTGGTTAGCAAAGAAGATTTTCGATCAAGCAAAATTTGCCAAAATGAACTTTTTGCATCTAAGAAAAAAACAGTGGCATTTGGCAAGAGGGCAGCAAGTTCTTTGACTATGTGCATTGGATGATGAGATCATCTTAGTGTTTTCTTCAAATCTCTTGGATCAATACATATTTTAATATACTTTTTTGATTAGCTACCACCATGATGAATACCCATTCAGTTGGTTCTTCTACTGGACAAATTACTCCTAGACATACCATTCTGTGTAGCTCAGCTTTGACTCTGCCCTGTAAGGCTACTGCACCTTTCCATGCTGGTCTAATGACTGGGCTTACCTCATGGTCTAACTTCATAGAGTACACAACTGGGAGTTTGCCTAGTTCATCTTCAAAAATATCAGCATAGTTAGAAAAAAACAGTTTGTGCAAAATTTTCATTGTTACATGTGTTTATATGGTAGACTTCTTTATTAAATGAAAGCAGTCCCATTTTCAAACTGTCCTTGAGGCCTAATAATGACTGCACTATGTAAAACTGTAAGTTATAGCTATTTACAGCAGTATAACATGAAAACACTTCTGAGCCTTCGTTTTGAGTTTCTTCACCACCATAAGCAACAAGCTTTGCATACTTTACTAGATCAAGTTTATCGCCAGCTTTTACTCTAGAAAACACATTTGCTGCCATAACATTGCACTTTGAACCAGTATCAACTCTGAGCTCTACAGGTTTTCCATGAATCAGAACAATACAAAATACTGCATTCTTTGCCCACAAATCTACTGAATTGACTGCTTCACCAAGCACAGGCACACCATCAACATAAAAAGTAGGATTGCAGCTTTGTAGTAGATCAACTTGTCTCTTTGAATGCTCTTTTTTAACAAAAGAATGTGTCCCTTTAGATTTACAGAGCCTTTTGAAATGATTCCACTTTTTACAAATGTGGCACTGCTGACCAAAAGCTAAGCACTTCTCTCCCTCGGGCTCATGGTTACCTCTACAGTTGCAACAGTTGGGTATGAGGCTTGTCACTGATTTTGCTGAATCACCCCTCTGCATTACTGAGTGTGCCCTGGGTTTCACTGTAACTGCTCTAGGTTTTACTGAAGTGACCACACACTTAGGCCTGTATCTTTTAACCTCGTGCTGCATGCTATCAACATTAGCACTGGAAGGCACTGCAAGCATGCTTTTCTCATTTGTAAGCATATTTGTGTGCTTTTCTGTAAGCTGATATATCTGACACATCTCTGTGGCTTTATTCAAAGTTAAATCACTGTCTTGAAGCAAAATCTTTCTCACTGCATCATATTTAATTCCACACACAAGCCTATATTTTATCAGCTCATCTCTCAGATCACCAAATCTGCACATTTTTGCCTTATTATTCAGGTTGGTTATATATGCTGCAAAAGTTTCACTAGACTTTTGATCTTTGTGTAAAATATGTCCCTTTCCATTGTAGAATTTTTTTGGAGTTGCATATTTCTCTAAATTTACATTTTAAGCACTCAGAGTCTTCCCGCATTTTAGCCGGTACCACAATATGGCAGTCTTTCCCCTCCCCTGCAAACACAGCAGGTGCATACACAAATGAACACCCCCTTTCAATGGCTTCTGAATCAGCTAGATTAAGCAGAATAAATGTTTTTGTATGTGCATCTTTGTCAGAAAAAGCAGCCTGTATGAAAATATTGTACTTTTGCTCAACCACTCTCCAATTTTCTGCAACATAATTATCAAACACAAGAGGACCAGGTCTGCAAAATCATTCTGCCATGCCAACATACAGGAGTATAAACCTGCTCCTTGCAATTATGTTCAAGCGTACACCAGGTACTTGAAAAATATTCAACTGGACAGCAGTCTCTTTGCATTAAGTGTACTGTAATACTGCATACACTTGTCAACACTTTGCACACTTCTGATACTTTGAATAGCTTGATGTAAAAATGAAGCACATAGTAAAAATATGGTTGTATTCCCCTTTTATACATTTTATGCGATTCAGAGGTAATTTTAAGCATTTTCATAAGCATTGCAAGTACTTTTATCAATATGCCACAGTTTCAGCCATTTTGTTTAATCAGATATTTGTTTTGAATGTTTTGAATGCTTTGTTCTATATTCATTGCGTAAAATCATTTAAACAAGTTTTAGTACCTGGAATTATCTTTCTGACCTGTTTGCAGGTGGTTTGAGCTTCAGATGATTCACTTGTGTATATTTCTCCATTACCGACTGTGCACCTCATGGTTTTGACTTCTCATCCCATTCTGACACAATGTAGTTTGTCTTGTGTATTAAAATAAGACATTGAGGCTTGGGTGTTCATTTAAGATGTTTATTACTCACAAAACATGGGGATGCATGGCTGAAACATAAAACCTAAATGAACTAACTGACTGACTGCTACACACATACATGCTTTCATTCTGGCTGCTCACTCAAAATGGCACTCTTGCTTGCAAGCAGCGTTGCCACAGGACTTTTAAAAATAAACCCAGATTTCAAAAGTAAAAAAACCCAGAAAAACCCAGGTAGTGAAAACTAATATAGAACTACACAATAAAAGGCTACAAGCCTACAACCGTTACGTTTTGCATTAATTACAAACATAAAACTTAAACAACATAAAACATAAACCTTGCTTTACAACGTTAAACTTTGAAATAAGCACGATTTATGGTCAATTGTCACTCTCTATCAGCAACCGAATCAAAGACTTCTATTGCATCAAGATTCAATGTCTTTTGTCCTGAATGTATCTCCAAGCTCTTTTCATAACGATTTCTGCAACGTCCTTCCCTCACATCTTCCACCAGATTGTCAGATGGATTCCATGTTTGGCAACCTCCACTTTTCTTTACCGCTTGTCTTGCAATCAGTCTGTTTGAAACTGTTTCACACATCAGTTTGTTGCACTGTTTGGTTTTAACAATGTTGACTTGGGAAAATATGCGTTCTACACATGCTGAAGAATGTGGCAATGCCACAAGCGTACACATTAGCTCAGATAGAACATAAAATTTTGATTTAGCATTGCCGTCTGTTATCTGCTTGACTTGGAGCCAGAATGCAGGAGGTTCCATATCGGCGAAATGTTCCAGATCACCTTTGAATGCCAATAGTTCCTTCCATTGATCACAAAGATGATCAAAATGACTATCAGAAACAACCTTAGGGAACTGTAACGCCAGCGGAATAATCGACGGTTTGTTGTCACTCAGGGCTTTAGCTGGTTCTAGGAGCTGCATCTGCGCTAAAACACTATCTTGCGACAGCGGAAAGCGAGACTTAATTTGTAGACAAAGTTCAATCAAAAACGAAACCGCATCCTTGCGGAACTGATCTTCTTTGTCTGCAAGTGGTTGCCGAAGAAGTTGTGCCTCACAACGACCACCCAAGTCAATCGACTTCAGCTGTCTGTGCTGTTGTGAATCAGCAGGATCAATATCAGCAAGAGATTTTGACTGAAGGACCTCTGGCTTAATAAACAAACTAAGGAGATAACGATATTGGTTTGTGACGCTAGAGTACACCTTATGCAGACGAAAGGTTTCTGCTTGAAATTCAATGTTCATGCCGTTAACTTTTTCCAGAATATAGCACACAAACAAAAGCATATGTTTTGTGCCAGGTGTGTTCATTGTCTGCAGTATATATCCTGCACCGTTGACTTTGTCAACTGCTGCTTCCGACTGAAAAAATAAAGTTAGAGCGTCCCACTGTTCAACAATTCTGTCAATTACCGCCTCACGTGACAACCAGCGCGTCTCACACAGTTTTAATATTTTATGTTTCTGAGCCTGAACAACATCTTGCAGTAACTCAAATTGGTTATTTCGTTTACTGCTTCGAGAAAAGTAAAAGCATACATTTTTAATGAATGCTTCTAGCCATGAAGGTAGCCGCTTGCTTGCCGCATTAGCACATAATGCAAACGAATGACATACGCATCCGATAACAAACACATGCGGAATCTCCTTTCTCAGTAGCACTTGCAACCCAGCTGTAGACCCCATCATTGCCACACAGTTATCTGCTGCGAACCCAATGATGTTACCAAGAGGGATCTGTAGTGTCTCCAGCAGCTTCTTAATCGCTGTAAATAGGCCAAGACTACTTGCGTCTTCCACTTCAACGAGATCTAATAGAGAATCAACAACTTTGCCAGTTTTAGCGTCAAGATATCGTACAACCACTGCCATGATCTGTTTGGTGGAAATGTCTGTGCTCTCATCAACAATGATGGAGAACTTCTGATTAAGGCAAATGGATTGTATATCATGGCGTTCATTATATGCTATACCTTGTTGCATAACATACGCAGCTTTGGTACGCTTTAGGGACATCTTCTGTGCTATCGCACTGTCAGGAAACATCTTCTTCAAACAGTCAACTAAATGGTCGGCTTGCAGGAAAGGTGTGTTATGTTCAGCCATGAACGCTGTCAACACAAGCTCAGCCTTTGCGACCTTATTATGTAGACCCTCAGCTTTCGGCTGAGGAAAGAACTGCTGTATATTCAGAGTTCTAGACTTGGCTTCACTATTTCTGATGTGCTTCTTCGTGTTCTTATGCGCCAATAACATTGTTTTGTTTACATTTGCTAATGTCGTAGAACACACGGTACACACTACGGCATAACGATTATTACTGTCTGCCCTAATCCAGTCTTTTAGTTCTGGATCTGACAACCATTCATCATTGAATGCTTGTTTGTACCATTTTTTCGCTTTTTTCCGAGGAGGCGTATCATTCCCGGCAGTACAATCAAGTTTCCGACTTTCATCACCGGATTCACCATTATTGGAACTCATTTTACACTACAATTACTTCAACAATAAACCGACGTTTGCCAATAGAAATTACGAATTAACAAATGATTCAACGACAATACAAACAGACAGCAGAGTGCAGACTGCAGAGAAAGGAAATAGAAAAACAATAATTAATACATAAAATAAAGCAGCGAAGTCTATGGTGCGGTCTGCCTATGCGTCGACCAACACGGCCTGGTGCTGATTGCTGAATAGTAACTTTAAATTATTGGTAAGCACAGTAAGTATAGTAAGAAACAGTAGAGTAACTGGTCTAGGGACCGTTATGGACGGTGAACGACAAGTTTTCTCTTAGATTTGTATATGGACAAAATGTCAATATCTGAGATGCAAGAAAAAACCCAGGTTGCTGACAAAAAAACCTAGAAACCCAGACGACACTGAAAAAACCAAGATCTAGTAAAAAAAAAACAGCCGTGGTAACTGTGCTTGCAAGTGCTCAGCACTTTTATGCATGTGACCACAGACTGGAATGGCTCTTAAAGGTACAACATACACTCTGATCTTAAATAGAGTCAATTAATTGTATCAATGTATTGTATGTCACATATGAAGGTACTAATCTTATCTTGTCCAGCTGCTGCAGATGTCTGGTGAAGTACGTGTAAAAGGAAACATCATACTTAATTAGTGTTCAGATGAGGTTTGAGTATAGTGCTGTTATATCCTCCTTGGATCTGGATACAATGGTCTGACTTCTGAGGTGCACAATGTAACCTTTCCATACCACTATGGACACTTGGTTGAAGTTCAGATTATCTATGTGCTTTCCCAAATCTTGCACCACTGGTTTCAGCATGGGGGGGGGGTGTTGTCAATGGTGTATTTACCAGGACATTCCACTTTGCATAAGCCACATATATTGACACATTCTGTATTAATTAGTAGATCATGTGGCTTTGGCACCAATCATCTGTGTGTTTTCGCCCCTCTTGTACTATAGTCACATCATTGATAGACTCAATGATTGCAGTCAATATGCATGAATCAGCAAACTTGGTAAGCTACAGGTCATATTTTCTAGCTTGGACTGTTGAGGAACAGATTCCAAACAGTATAGGTCTGACCACAGATCCTTAGGGTACACCAGTGGTGACAGTTTGAATGGTAGAGTTTGATTCACCAACTTTCACAGTATGTGGTCTGTCAGTGAGGACATTGGTTAACCATCTAGTGATGTAAGTGTTAATCCCCAGCTGATAGAGTTTGTCAATGATACCTGAGTAGGGGGGTTGTGTCCAAACCCTAGGACAGATTAAGATAGGCAGTATGCATTTAGTTACCTTCATGCAGGCCTATCACAAAAAAACAATGGGCTGTGACAACATCACAGATCACAGCTAGCTTGACTCAGAAAATATACCTAAGTGACACAATGTGATACACACTTCAACTCACACTCCAGATGGACTTTATTCCCAAAGAAGGGTGTAAATTGGCATGCATCATTCTGAGTGGGCTGGGGCAGCACCTGATACAAGCATGTGTAGACACATCCTGACTCTCCTGATCTGTGAGGTAGACCAACAAGTCATCATGGACTTCACTAAATGGATACTAGTAATATCCCAGCTGTGTGCAACAGATATGTATGAGCATTTGATGCTAGCTGTATGTCTGCTACATCTGTCATATTTCCACAAAGTGCATCATCCTGTGGAACTTGAAAAGGCCAAGGGAGTTGACAGGAGTCCACACTGAGGTATTCACTCCACAATGACATATGTGGCCATCAACACCTTTATCAGCAGGTGGGTAGAACAGTGGATCTCATACATGGCATTTAAATATGTACAAATGTGTGCAAGTGACCTATATCTCATGCTCAGTGATCAAGTGTGTATATCAGGGCTGTTTGGTACGTCCTTTCCTGTCCATGATTGAAATCACAAATATCAAGAATAACATACAAATCCTGTGTTCCAACAGCTGTGTGGAGAGCTACAGATTGTGGACAATCATTGACTTCAGTCATGATATTATTATAATACAGACAGTATCAACACTCATCAAAGATTGCTGCCACAGCCATGACAACACACGAGATGAAAAAAAAAAAGTGGGAATTTGTTTTATTATGCAAACAAATGTACAAAGCAAGGATCTTGTAAACATCACACCCTATCAGCAGACCAGTTATTATTTGTATGTGTCGTGGGATATAAGATATGTGGAATGTCCACCAGCATGTGCCCACAGTGATGAGTACTCCCTTGTATGTAACACAACTACTGAGTATGTGTAGGATATCCACATGACAGGCCATAATACCTTCATAGTTCACAGCCTTCACCACACCAGTACCTGAGTACAATGCACCCCTTCCTCATGTCCTTTCATATACAACTTCCAATTCTGATATCAGGAGAGTGAATCTATCTAATGCTTTAGCTAAGCATATGTCCCTTAACCAAGATCATTCATTTGAATTTATGGTACTGGAGACAGTACCTATGGGTTTAAGAAGAGGAGATTATAATAATAAATCAGAATTGGCAGAAACTAAATGGATTACTAAATTCCAGGCACATAAGCTTCCTGGTTTAAATGCTATAGTCCCTTTAAAACCTCTATTAAAAAAGCGCAGGCTGCATCAATGATTTTAATTAATTGGTTAATTGGTTCATATTGTTATATAAAGTGTTTAGTTCTTAGTTGTTTTTATGCATCGGAAGAAACACTATTTGATGTGAAAGCACTTATCCTGTTGATTCGTAATAAACTTTTTATGCAGTAGCCATGGTGGACACTTGGTTTTGTTTATCTTATCGTTTTTACTGTTGAATCAAGTGGTCTTTAGCTGCTTTGGGTATTTTTATTTTATTATTTTATGACCATTTAGTTAGCTTTTCAAATCCTTTACTAGACCCTTTCACCTACCTTCTACTGCTGTTCTTATGTTTCTTCAGCACTCTACTTGTCACATTTCTTTCAACAATTTTGCATGTCCAAACTTTCAACCATGCAGCAATCCATTTCCTTGGCATGGTTTTACCATAACTCTCTCGGCCACCTGTCAGAGGGGAGGGGCTAAGATTTTGGTTTTATTTTGGTGTTGCTGTCCTTAGTCTGTCTGTACTTGACCAATCAGTACTGTGGTCATAGGTAGGTACTAGGCTATTGGCCCTAGGGCCTATATAAGCCTAGCCAAACGGTACCCTGGCTTTTGCCACCCAATAAAATTATTTTCCTTTGCCCCTGTCAAGCAGAGCCACAGAAGTGATCCCCGGGGTGAATTTCCTATCTCCCATCCAATCATCAAGACTTTTCTTGAAGAGTGCTAATGAGGAGCTTTGTTTGATATAGATAGCTAGTTTGTTCCAGAGTATGGGAAGTCTCATAAGATTGACTTCAATTTTACTGGCAGTTCCATGTAGCCAGGAATCTACATTGGTTGCTGTCCTATAGATTGTTATTCCCTAGGAAAATTATTAGTTTTTCTATTTTGATTAGAATTCTTTCAATGACTTTTTCTACCACTATGCCATTGATTCCAGGATTTGCTTTGCTGTCTCCTAGCATAAGGTAGTATACATTCTGTCTTCTGACTCCCTGGCATCTCTCACTGGCCAGTTATCTGTAGAAGACCTCAGTTAGGGGATCAGACAGCATACTATGCATTCTAATGATTCTGTTAAGACAGTCCATTTTTTTATCTTCCCTAAGAAATGACAGTTCTGATACATCCTTCTCCCTCCATAACAATATTTGTCTCTCCACTTGCTTTCCTTCTTGAAGAATGAAGAAAAGCATTCATTCAATACCTCAGTCTTTTAGCAAATTCTCATGATTGCCCATATATTTTTGATAAACTTGCCCAGAACCACTCTTGTCTTTCCTCTTAACAAAAAACTGTGTTGTAGCAACTCTGGCGGTATACAGGGGAAAAAGAAATAACTATAGCCCAGTGATTCTGAGATTGATTAGCAGCTCAGGGGACTGACAGATCAACAGGGAGGGATGGACATGACTGTCCCAGGGGGATGGTGTTCATTGATGACACTCCATAACGAAACGTGTAGTCCAATGAAAGAGTTGCCCTCAGATATCAATGAGCATGGGAGGTGGGCAGGGAGTGGTTGGGCATCTAAAAGAAGTACCCTGTCCATAATGGAAGCGGAGATGGCCAAGCCCCCAGAATTCCCTTGGAATCCATAACCAGTCCAATTGACACAGGAGTAAGTCCAGGGGGCTAGGAGAAAAGGTGATGGACCCAGGATACGAAAATGGGCACTGAGTGTTGGTTGAGGAAAAATGATGCCCCAAGGGGGGGCCAAGAATTAAAAAAAAATGTTGCCCTACTTAATCTCTTCTACTAAGTCCTTTTCAGCTTATACCTTTGCTGCCCTGACCAATTTTTTTGGTCTTCTCCTATCTCCTCTGCTGATCTTCCTCTACCTCTCAACTATCTAGATTTGTGAAGAATGTCCAGATTTTTGCCTTATATTTTGGTCTGTCCTCATAAAATTTGTGACTTTCAGTCAAATCACTTAGGATTGTAATCATTAAATAATGATATACATTTGAATTTCAGACTTCCGATCTTACAGTAAATACATGCTAACAAAATCTTTTAGTCTAGCAACATTCTAAGTTTATAAGAGCAATATTTAAAACCTGTCCCTATTTTTGGGCTTTTGTTCCTTCCCCACCCATTATTTTAGGCTTTGCTCAATTTTCAGGTGCTAAGAGGCTGAGAGGTATGTCTCTGAACTATACTGTAGATTCCGTGTGTTGGCAAATGGACAGACAATGATACACTACAAATTAATTTGGAGTGCATCATTGTCTGTCCAGTTGTAAACACACAGGATCTACAGTTTAGTTGTGATTTTATTATCCCTTGTTCATGTTTATTATGTCTCTGACTATTCCAACAGTATCTTGTTTGCTGTCTTAATTTACTTTGTCTATTACGTCATCTTTGAATAATGGCAGAATGATCAGCTGTGCTAACATCCTATCGCACTATTTTACCTTTACACTCCTGACCTTCCCTCACTCATCCCTTTGCTCTAAACCATATAATGACATGAGCCCTGTCATGTAGCAACACCTTCTCCTCATCCTTATGACCACAGCCAGAATTCTATCTCTGGTATAGTCCAGCATTATTTGTCCAAATCCCTCCTGCTACAACACCTCAAGCAATAATTGTTCCCTCTATATACTCCAGCTTTTCTCAAAGGTAACCGCTTGAACACTTTGCCGTGGTTCATTCATTCATTGGTCCACTAGTTCTTTTCCAACTGAAGTTCCCATCTTGGAACCCACAACTGAGTCTGTTTTTAAACAGAGTGCTACATTATTTCTGTAATTCCTTTCTTTTTGCTATTCCTGAATGACCACTATCAAGAAATCTTGGTATCATATTTTACCAGTAACCCATATTTCTGATATACCAGAAATATGTATCTTTTCCTCCTGAATTACTTTTTGCAGCTCCAATTTTCTATACAGATTTCTTATACTTCACAGTGATATTACCACCTGTTGTGTGAAGTGCTCGTTTGCTCCTCTGCTCCTTTGTGCTCCATATTTTCCTTTGTTCTGTTGCATGAATGTTTTTTTTTTGCTTTCAAGGTATGACTGCTGAAACATGCTTTCCATCCCACACTAAGCTTAACTGCCCCTTCCGGGCGAAGACAGAGATTTACTCCCTAAGTCTATGTTTCATCAGCAAATATGCAATACATACAATTATAATCATATTCTGTTTTCATAACTAATACATACAATGTCTGTTTAGTTCCGCATGAAACTGATATTTTCCACCATATGAAACGTTTATGAGAATTATGATCTGACACCCAAATCACAAATTCAACATTCAGATGTACTGCTGCCTCTGTGGTTAAATGTAAACATCTGACTCCAGTTTGCAATTAAATATCCACATTTGCTTCCCAAAAATATTTATTAAAATGTTAAACTGTTTCAGAGATATAACTCTTTATTATAGAAAAGCTCCATTAATAGCCTAAAGGGTGCCAGAGTACCAAGATGCATTATACTTGTGTTCCTTTGCATGTCAGTAAATTACTTCCACTAAGGACTGTACCCACACCGTGGCTGGTATTCATTGACAGCTGATATACTTTGCTTGGCAGGAGAACACAGACAGCACTGATGTCCAAGGAGGAGGTGATTCGGAGAGACAGGCACAATGGCTATGTTAGTGGAAAACTAGCATGACATGCAGGGTATTCAGCCATTGCAGGGCTATAGCCACCTGCTGGTGTGAACATTGGATCTAGATGATTGTCAGTGTTGAAGTGACACCCCGACCCCATGTGCAAAAATTGGAAAAAGGAGCTGCAGATGGATGGATGGATGCAGGGTATACAAATGACTGCATAATTATATGGAAATTAGTTTCTGTTTGCAAATGTGGACAGTGAACATTCAAATGATGCCATGAAAGACGATGAAGCAGTTCTTAAATGTATAAAGCAGGCATGCAATGCTGCAGTAATCATCCATTCTGGATGCTAGGAATTGCAAGTAATATAGGGTGCTATAATGTATATGATAGCAACAGATTTTGCAGAGCATTCAGCATTAGTGGTTAGTGTCGGAGCCAGTGGTTGAAACATGATACAGCATGACACTGCCAGGCCGTAATAAACTGCCATTTGGTTGACCAGCAGAATGTGAACCATCTCCCTGTGGATACGGTTGCCAATACAGAAGCTTGTTAAACTGTGTCACCTGCATAAAGATTCAAGAAGGATACATAGTTTGCCCATCCTAGAAAACACTAAGGTATATGTAATTTCAGTTGTCCCAATTAGAATGGCCTTTTTGCAAAATACAGGGGATGTGCTAGGAGCTGTATAGTTGTAAGCTTTATGTATCTTGCACCATCTATTCAATATTATGTTGCAGCATGTTGAGGAAAGTTCTGGTTGTCTGGGACTGCAGATAACAGGACCACTACTATGCAAACATTCTACAACATTGTCTATTTTCCTAAGGTTACACTGCAGTCAATTCAAGGTGTTAAGTATATCAACAGGAAGGACATTCAGTCACTGAGCTGCCACGTAGTTTGCAATGCATGGTGTGTCATCTTTAATGTTTCCATGTATCACCAATATGTGCACACATCCAACCTGTACCAATGTTTCATGGGGGGGCTAGTTTTCAAAAGATCATTTACATGATATGTGTCCACGCAGATGTGTACAGGACCTGATATGTAGAGTTGCCATACAGTCAGATATCAGAGCAGATATAATGTTGTCAATCATGTTTTGCAGGTGTGCTGGATATAAATTGGAACCTTATATGAGGATGCCCCCCTCTCATTTGTTAATGTCAGACTGTGACAGAAGTTGCATATAATACTGCATATGCAAATATACATTGATTTCTGCAGTGGGTGTTTTGTCACCTTACTAGCTGCTTCAGTTCTGTAAGTGAATCTTGTAGGGTGCTGCAGTATTCACTTACAGTCTGCAGTCAGATATTTGTAATATGCTCCATATTACACAGCATGCTTGTGTGGAAGCAACTTTGGCTCAGAGACACATTTCAGAAGGGTCTACCATACTTATTGGAGCAATGGATGAGAAACAAGACAGTCAGCCAGAGCAAGAACAGGTAGTAATAAGACCCAATGTGTCATGGTACTAGAAAGGGATTACATTTGCTCCACAACTATAAGCCATAATGCAGACAGTACAAGATAAAATGATACATGCATTATCAATCCCAGGCTATTCAATACAGTGTATGCATCAGACATTACCTTACCTTACTCTAGGATGTTAGTGGGTGGGCAGGATACAATCACTGTTGTTAGGAGAAGTGAGAAGACGCAGAGATAGGTGGCAGCAATGGTGCCATATGAGAGAGGGTCAGTTGGATGTGTTAGCTATACAGAGAGGAAGTAGGTTGTGAGAAGTCAGGAATCACATCCTCCTGAGGAAGTATGGAGCTGCTTTGTACAGAGTTGCTGGAATATGTGTTATGGTAGTATGTAGATCAAGGCTTGATGGGGTCCATGACATGGGCAGCATAGAAATATAGGAATGTATGGGTGCACCCTGATGAGGTGACGCATGTTGAAATATACTGTATATATGATATCCATGACCAGCACAATTGCCATGGGTAGGCATGGAACTTCAACTGCCCACAAGTGATAATTACAGTGTAAAAATGAGTGAGTGAGAAAATGCAATTTGATGAAATTTCTCATGCATGGATCTTGGGGCACATCAAAGGTCATATACATGAGACCATCCATATCCAGATGTGCTGGCCTTTGTTGACAGAATTGACAGTGATGCTGTCTCAAGAATGGTCATGTGATGGGCACCTTGTATTCAGATCTGTCCATGACCACAGACAGCATGACCTGCAGAGTCTGACCAAATGATGACTGCAATCTGCCATACTGACACACCAGTGGATGTCATGTTTGTCATCAGTGACTTGAAAAACACTTTCTGCTCCCTGCTCATATACACCTTGTAACTGTCCAAGTGATGAATGTCACATGGCAACCATACACATGACATGTCATCTTGAAGTCTACTCAGTACACTTGACCTGCTTATGCAGTAATTGATGCCAAGTGTGGCACCAAGGTCAGTGTGGAACTTGGAGTCATGGTAGGATGAAAGACCATTGCACCTCCCTCCTGTGGGGTCTATGCACAGTTGGGAAGTAGTGTGGTTCACAATTGTCATGGAGGTAGGGGACTCCTTTGTAGCCTGGCTGAAGCTCACAGTTACAGGATGTCAGCCAAACACTGAGCCTGAGGTTTTGGCCTGACACTGCTCAGACTTTTTGTACTTGAGAGATGCCTATGAGACCTCCAATGTTAGGGTTGCTGAAAATGCAACTGTGTAGTCAGACTGCACCAGGTGCAATTTACTGTCATGGTCAACCACAGGTGACTACTGATATCAGGACTGTGTTGTCTTATTGTTCTGGCTCCTCCACCAGTAGGCCCTGCGAAAACAGAAAAACAATACATCTGTAGCATTACTATAATAAGCGCAGCCTCCCCATCTGCAACAAGCATACTGTTATAAGACAGAATCTGCAAATACCATATGGTTCTCTACATACCTTGTTGTGCAAGGCATTGCAGTTGAAGACCAAAAGTACCTAGAAGATATATCTGCAAAGTATTTTAACTGAATAAGTCTTGCCTCATGTGTATGGCATTATACATTATAGCAATGTAATGACTTACTAACCTGTGCATCCTGAGCAGTCTATCATACAGTGGTCACTAGCCCATTTCCAACATTGAGGCATTTCACCAGCACCTTACATACCTCAGTGAGCTTCATCTGTGTTGATGGTTCACCTAATGTGGTGGGCATGCCCCTGAAAATGTCTCATGCATTTTATTGGCATGTAATCTCATGTAAGTTATCCATTGCTGAACCTGAAGTAGGCTTCTGCTATGACTATGCCACCTACATCACTGATGCCCTGTACCACCCCCTGCCACACCTGATCCCTAATGGGCTTACCCAAAGTCCATTTATCTGGGATGCATCTACCATATGTATTTGTGTGAGGCCTGCAGTAACTCCCCAATCATGCATGTGGTGAAAGTTTTTTACCTGCTGCCTGTGTTGAGTAACAATGCAAAGTTATGCATACCTTTGGATTATACATGCCAGTGAATGTGCGTATGCCTGTTTATGGATGCCCCAAAGAGTGTATCCTGCCACTAACCATAAAAGATGCTCACTTACTTGTGCCATTTTTCTGTGACATTTCCTAAACATACTGCAGCAACAGTTTTTTTATCATGACAGCCCATCCCTGCAACAGCATAATAAATCCTTGTAATGTACTGCAGACCTAGTCCCCTTACAGAATGCATTGGTGCTCTTCACCCAGTTGATAATGGCCATCATGACCAGTGTGTCATGTCCTGTCTTCTCTGTATGTTGTCACTGGTGTGTCCCCATCCAAAGTCTGATATGATGTCATGGCATCATGGTGTGCCCCATCAGCCATTGACAGAAGTTCTTCTATGTCTGCATTGGTGCCATTCACCATGGGTGTTCAGCATAGTGCAGGCTTACGTAACCATGTGTCTGTTCTTCCTTCCTTTTCTAACAAATTGGCAATGTTGTTTTTTATCATGTTAATGCAAGTGTTATATTGCAGTCATTCTATTAATGAGGAATGGGGGAATTTATCACAGCTATCTCTGAATCACTACCAGAAAACTATCAACATAGAATGTTCTATCCTGGTTATTCCTTCCCATTTCATGACTAAATGCAACTATTTGAGTAAACTTGGCTGTCCCAGGGGATGGGAACAACATGGTTATTGCACAGTGCCCAACAGACAGCAAGATTCTCCCATTTTCAAGTCAGTTTTTACAGAATTACATTTTTCTTTCTTACTTTTTTGGTAATTGAAGTTAGTTTATTTTGAGAGAAAAATTATAATGTGTTGCTTCATTTCTCAGTTCCACTGTTTACTCAGTTTTTTCTATATAACCACATCCACAACATAGTTTCATGCTGGATATTGACCAATGATATGCATACTCATGCAAAGCATTGTGGGTACATAAACCCCCTTAATTCTTTAGAACCCCCTTACTTTTTGGTTTTACTCTACGTCATCACATATGCTAATTTTCTGTGTAAGGTGTTCTACTGTAAGAATAGGATAACAGGTTGCTCTTTAGATAGTAAAAAACTACTACTGATATACTTATCATGGAAATCTGATAGTCTATACATTACTTTCAGTAGTGAGTCATTGTGGGTTCAGCTTTGCATGATGTCATGGCAGGTATTTGCAGCTCTGAGAAAAAAATTCAGTGGGCTATCTTTATCAATGAAATAAAAAGCAAAAGAAATGCAATTTTTTTTGTCAAAATGAAATCATTTGGTGTTGTATATGATAAGGAGGTTATTTGCAACTTCAAAGCTTTGTTACATATACTTGCTTCAGGAAGTGGACAGTACACTTTAATGAAAAGTGCTTTCCAGACATCTTTACTATGTAATTTAACATACTAACATATATTTTGTCTGTCTGTGGTAGTAACAGACTGCCTAACTTATAATTTTTCTCTCTGTATTAGTAATAGACTGCCTGATTTATAATCAGTCAGTCAGTCTGTGGTAGTAATAGACTTTGCAACTTATAATTTTTTGTCTGACTGTCTGTGGTAGTAACAGACTGCCTAATTTATAATTTGTCTGTTTGCCTGTGGTAGTAACAGACTGCTGAACTTATAATTTGTGTCTGTCTGTTTTAGCAGACTGTGTCAGTCCTCCTTGGATCATCCTATAGATATTTGCATTACTTGTATTTATAGATGGTTTTCTCTTGGAAAACTGGAAGAGTTGGGAAATGGTAAGTACTGAGAGCCAGTGTGTGTGTGTGTGTGTGTGTGTGTGTGTGTGTGTGTGTGTGTGTGTGTGTTTCATGGAATGTATCTAAAGGGGATAATTATACAGCTGACATGAGTGGTTTTGTGCTTAAGTGCAAAAACATGCATTTGAGTTGCAGATCTAACCAGCTCCCTATTCCCTGTTCCCATACTCCATGAAAGTAATTGAAAAAAAACCCATCTTTGCATTGTGGAAGTGAATACCCCCCCCCCCCCATTAGTGACTGATGTGTATGTCTGTGGCTTATACACTAAATAAATACTTCATGCATACTTATATGCATATCTAAAATCATCATCAACCCCTTTTGTCCCATTTTCTATAGGAGGTCGGTGTGTCATGTCAGCTGTTACCATCTCTCTTTATTCAATGCCACTCTCCTGCCCTTCTGTGACACTCATGTCTGATTGTTACAAGTCTTCTTTCATACAATCCATCCACCTCTTTGCTGGATGCTTTGTTTCCTCCAACCTTCTTCCTGTTTGTCTCAAATCTTATTCACTAGATTGTCTTCTGCTTTTCTGCAAATGTGCCCAAACCAGCATAATCTGTTCTGTTTGACCTTTCTCCAACTGTAACTATATTGGCTTCTGCTCTTACGTCCTCATTTCTTTGCCTGTCCCACAGTGTGCATCCGACTGCTTGCAGCATCTCCATCACCTTTAGCATCCTGAACTGCTCTTTGCTGCCCAGATTTATGTACCATACATTAATACTTGTTGCACCAGTGTTTTGCACACTTTACTTTTCAGCCTTTTTGGCATTCTTCTGTCACATACTACACCTGACTCTGTGCCATTTGGCTTCAGTCCCTCTGATTCTTCACTGAAAATCAGAGGGAAAATCATATAGCATTTAGTAAAGCTTATTGACTTTTTACTTAACCAATTCAGCCATCAGCTATTTGGGTAGTTTTTTTTTAATTAGTTTCTATCTTGGTACCTATGCTTAGTTCTTACATCTGTGTTCTCAACCTTTACAACCAACAATTTATCAAAATAATATACACTGAGGGTGTATGGTGGATGTCATTATTTCATTTCATACTGCTATGTCAAGCTATATATGATTTCATAATATTTCAGAGATGTTCTTACTATGAATTGACTTTGCATGGCAGCTCTTCTGGAATGTTTCTGCCGTGTATAGCCTTGAAAATGGAGCTTCACTGTTGAACATTCATAGTCAACAAATGCAAATAAATAAAATGACAGTTCCAACATGAACCGGCTGGTCAGCTGGTCATGCCTTTTACTGTGTGAAAAGGACAGAATCAATACATCATCCTCTAGTTAGTTAATTTGCTATGTGTTCATTGGGTTAGTGGACTTGTTTATTGACCCTTTTCAGCCACAACCCAAGCTCAAAGAACAGGAAAAACATTGCAGTCTTTCAATCAACAGTATACAAAATAAGTAAGTAAACTTCAGAAGGTAGTAACATTGAATGCAGATAGAGTAACATTAAAAGATTCACTCAGATTGCATTGGGAAAAAATATATATGTAAAATGTAAGCTAAACTGTGGTCTCAGTCTAGAGAAGACTCTCTAACCTACAGCAGTTTTAAATGGAAAGTGTACTAGAATGAAACTATTGCCCTGTATACTTCTGAGTACATAAGGTTTGTCTTGCAAAGGTAGTTTCACTTTTAAAGGTTGGCACATTGTGTAAGAGTATGTAAGAGCTCTATAAGTTACATATTCATGGTGTACACTGAAATTTCTGCATTGAAAATTTTTGATTACTTCAGCAGGATTCACTAGCTTAATCAGCCTAGATTCACTATATACCTAAGTTATGACAGTTTGGAAATGTACTATGACCAGAATTCAGAGTAATACCACATTGAGGTGTAACGTGCCTTACTTGGATAGGATGACTTGCTTCACTAGCTTAATGTAATTCATAGTCATGTATACAAATTACGGCAGTGGATTACATGAAAACGTAATTTGCATGACGGCATATTTCAGAGGTGAGAAGTTTGGAAATAGCACAAGTTTCTACAATGTAACAATGAAGCAAACAGGTGCACAATCACACACACACATGCAAACAAATACAAACATATTCACTCACTTGCTCCATTAAGCCCCAGATACACACAGGCATAAAATTTACAGGAACAATGTCACATAAATACATACATACACACACACACACACACACACACACACACACACACACACACACACACACACACACACACACACTCATGCATACTCTAGTGTACATATGTGCATGCGCACATACAGACACAAATATACACCCACATATTTTTATTCATTTTACATTTGTTTACTGGGAAGTCCGACTGGACACAGGTCCTTTTTCAGTGGCGGCCAGGGGAGAAAAGCTCCTGATACATTTTAGACAATTCTACACAGGTCAAACAATTACAATTCACATATTACACAGTTCAGTTTCACAGGTCAAAAAGTATGAATCATCAGGTTATATAGCATAGATATCTATTAATAATAGCTGGCAAAAGATGACATACAGCAAAAATACAACAAAAAACATTTGCAGATATTTTCACATATCAGAACACAATGAGGAACTGTAGTAAATAGTTACATATGTACATAGTGCCAGTATAATACTTCACATAGAAGCTTTGAATGCTATTTGACAAGTATAGTGTTTTATTATATATCCAGGTAGGTGGTGCAATTATAGTAATCATGTTTGGTGGACTATTTGCTCAATGGAAATTAGATTGAGATTAGGTTTAGATGGGGGATGAGTAGCTGAGCAATGTTTATTCTGGGGAGTCACAGGAGCATAACCAAGAATCCGTATAGTATGCTTTGAGAAGCTTTTTGAATTGGGTAGAGGAGCAGATGGAGGTTAGGTGGTAAGGTAAGGTAAGGAGTTCCAAGCTTTAGCTGTGGAATAGCTAAAGAGAGATTTTTCTGCACCATTGTTATGTTTGATGACTTCTAGGTGGTTTTGGGTGCTGGAGCTTAAGGTTCCAATGGTGGAATAAGGTATAATTAAATTTTGTAGAGCTGGAGTTTTAGTTGGTTGGTAGCAAATTTTATGTGCAAAAGACAACTGATTGAGTTTCAATAGCTGAAGTAGCTCAAGCCACCCCAATTGCTTGAGAGCTACACAGTGATGGGTCTTACATGGAATTTCAGTAGCAAATCTAGCAATCTTGCTTGTTATAGCAGGTTTCTAGCTTGTGTAGGTCGGTTTTGCAGAGGTTAGTAAGTACTGGACATGTGCGGAGGAGGGTAGACAGCAGATGTGTTCTGGCTATGGTGGCTTTAGTTTGTTTAGGAAGAAAATTTTTATTGCGATAAAGGAGACCAAGCATTTTATGAACCTTTTTGATAGTTTGGG
Source organism: Protopterus annectens (assembly GCF_019279795.1). Classification (NCBI taxonomy): domain Eukaryota; kingdom Metazoa; phylum Chordata; order Ceratodontiformes; family Protopteridae; genus Protopterus; species Protopterus annectens. The sequence continues at coordinate 79,609,287 of NC_056745.1, read as the reverse complement.
CTATATGAATGTCATATTTAAGTTTGCAATCTATTTCTACCCCTAAGAGTTTAATGTGGGAGGTAGGGAAGATTGTTATTTTGTTACTGGATATGATGGTGAAGGTGTCATATGGTAGACTGGATCTGCCTTTGTTGAATAATAAGTTTTGTTTTATTTGGATTCAAGATTAGCTGAGAGTTAGTGAACCAAGTCTCGGCTTGAGAGAAGGACTGTTGAGTCAGGGAGTGTAGGTCATCTAATGTTTGTGCTGCACAAATCAGGGTGGTATCATCAGCGTATTGTACTACTGAGGCATTAGGTGTGGAGGATGAGAGCTGGTTGGTAAACAGAGAGAAGAGTAGTGGGCCAAGTATGGAGCCCTGAAGGACACCTACTGTAACAGGCAGAGGAGAGGATAGTTGGTTGTGTCATTTCACGGCTTGTTGATGACCTGATAGGTAACTTTTAAACCATGTTATAGAGTGTGTGCTGATATTTAGTGTGGCTAGTGTGTTAAGGAGACTGTTATGGTTGACCATGTCGAAGGCTTTAGACAGGTCTAGAAAAATGGCTGAAACTAGTTGTCCTTTGTTTCTGTGGTGGTTAACTGTATTGGAGAAGGACATTAGTGCTGTTGCGGTGCTGTGGAAGAGCCTAAAGCCGTGTTGTTTTTTAGTTAGCAGGTTGTTTGTTAGAAGGAAGTCTATGAGTTGGGTGTGAACAACTCATTCCAGAATCTTTGATAAGGGTAAAAGAATAGCTATAGGTCAGTAGTTATTTAGTTCAATGGAATTTCCTCCCTTGTGTGATGGTATAATGTCAGAGATTTTCCATATGTTAGGAACTTTACACTCTGCTATAGATCTGTTAATTAGAATGACTACAGGATAAGCTATGCCATCTGCAGCTACCTGTAGGAACTCTGCTGGCAGATTATCAATGGTCAGGGTGGTTAGTTTAAGCTTTTGGAGGAGTTTTAAAATGGATTTGGTTGAGGCTGGATGTAGGGTAAAGTTGGTGCTATTATCATGTGGGTTAGTTTTATTTTGTTTGGGTGGCAGGTCAGGGTTGTTATTTATACTTTGGGTATTTGCAAGGGCTTGTACTGATTCAGTGAAAATTTTATTGAATTGAGTGGGGATGTTCTCAGAGTTAATTACTGTTTTAGGAGTAGGAGTTTTAGTTTTTCCTGGTTTTAGTACAGAATTTAGTGGCCCCAAATGTTTGTGGGTTGTAGAGATGTTTTTCTTGGAGGTTTGGATAGTAGTTGATTTTATCAGATTGAATGCACTTCTAGGCTTTATTCCGAAACTCTGAGTAGGTTTGCTTTGTTGACTGGGATTTGTTTTTGTGGTAGTTTGTCCATGCTTTGTCCCTATCTTTGAGGATAGTTTTAGTTTAATTTTTTAGCCAGGGGGCATAATTGGTCTTTGTTCTAATGGTTCTAGCGGGTGCGTGATGGTCTAATATTTGTTAGAAGGTTGAGTTGAAGTAGCTTACTGCTTCATCTAGTGACAGTGATGTTAGTGATTTACAATTACATCTGTTTAATGAATACCTAAACTCTTCAGGTTTGAAGTTTGTTTTGTTCCTGACTATTCTTAAGGTTGTCTTGTTAATATGGTGAGTTTATTTTCTAAGGAGGAAGGTAGCTTGATGGTCATTGAGGGTGTCTGGCAGACAGCCTGCTAGAGATACAAGTGAGGGGGTCGGATACAAGTATCCAGTCCAGGATGGACTGTCGTTTTGATATTTTGTCTATTCTGGTGGGGGCTGTGATAAGTTGGGTAAACCCATGGAGGTTAATGTGAGTAGTTGGATTGTGGCAATAGCAGTTATTCCAGTCTATATTAAAATCTCCTAGTAAGATAGTTTCATGAGGGAAGGAGGTAGAGATCCAGTCTAGTAGGATTCCGATACTGGTAACATTGTTACCAGGTGGGTAGTAACAGCCTATAATATTAATTTGTTTATTGGGGTTCAATTTTAACTGAGCTATGATAGCTTCTGTATTATCTATGTGTGGTATATTAGCATCAATTTGTTCTAACTTGAGCTGGTCTTGGAATAGTAGTGTTACAATTCCACCCGTTTTTACTATTTCTGTCCCTGTGTAAGATGTTATAGCCTGGTGGTATTATTTCATCGCTACTGATTTCTGATTTTAGCCAGGTTTCAGTCATTAGTACAATATCAGGTTTATATAGTTGAAGTAGTGTGTGGAGTTCGTGAGTTTTATTTGAGATACTTTTTAGATTTGTGTTAAGGAAGAGAAGTGAGTTCTTATGTCTAAGGGTAATATCAGAAGGAGGGTCAAGGTGTGTGTTTGCTAGGGAGTTGAGACCAAGGTTGGGATGTATGCCCCCACAGCATGATAGTTTAGTCTTTAAATGTAAGTAGAGTTTGGTAAACCTGTTGATTATAATAGTGTGTTTTACAGAGTTGTTGGTTGCACATTTGGTTGTTTGCATGTTATGGTGGTAATAGTCAGTGTGTGAGGGAGTGAAAAGGCTATGTGTATGGTTGGAGTTACAAAGTGGTAGTTAATGGATGGAGTTTGCCAGGGGAGGGAGATGTTGTGTTGCAGTTGAGTGTGGTAAGAGGTGAGGGCTGTGAGTTGGAGGAGCATTAAAATTGTGATTGTATATATTATGGGGTTTATTGTGCAAGAGTATACAGTATGAGACATTGTAATAGTTTGAGGTGACCTAGATTGGCTATGTGGAGTGATTAAGTAAGCAAATGTGGTGATAAGTAGTTAGAGTGAGGTTAAAATGTGGCTGGTATGGTGAGGGTGGTGGTGTGGTGGTCTGTAAATGATTAATTGTGTAATTGGTAGGAAGTGGTTGTTAAGTGGGGTGTGTGGTCTGTAAGTATAAATGTAATGAAAGAGGGGGTGGGTGGGAATGGGGGTAGGGTGGAGGGAAAGTGAGCCTGGAGCGAGTAGCACCCACCCTTGGAATGGACTAGCCCTAGAGACACTAACAAAAAAACTATCTTGAAAGATACTAAATGCAGGTAGGTGAGAGGGACGGCCATTATAGTGAGGGAATAAAGAGATGTAAACAGTAAAGTAGTGGTATTGAGGAAGGTGGATATAACAGAGAGAGTAGGTCAGTGAGAAGGGGAGAACTTTACAGGTAATTTACAGAGGGAAGGAGTGGGGTGGAGAGAAAGAAGAGTGGCAAGAGACTGAGGTGTCTTAGCAGTGAGCTCCCCAATTAGGACAGATAAATAATTATTTACGCAAAGTAGTTGAGACATACACTAGTTTCACTTAGAAGCTGCTCTGAATTACCGGAGATGTGGTGGGAGGTGCCCATTCGCATTGTACTTCTTTAAACACTGTGGGTGTGCTGTTAAGCAGGGCTTGGGAGCTAGGGAGAGAATAATAACCTCAAGTAAAAAAGAAGGTTGTGTTTAAAAATAGCATTGAGTCAACAGAGAAATGCACTATGCTATTATTGTATCTTGTTCCTCATAACTACTAATATAGAATTAGACCTTAGTGATATGCACATGTAAAAATTAATTCAGCAAATACCTTTAGCATTAATGGACATTTCTATCAGTTTGTACAACTAGCGAATAGTTAGGAAGTGAAAACATTCATCACACATGCGTATCTACTGTTGTTATCAAACGTGTAACACAATTAGGAGAAGAGTTCCATTAACATTTAAGCCGCACACATTGTTGCAATCTTTTAGCACTCACAGCTGTTTTGTCTAACTCTGCATGGTTTCCTACATATAAAAAGGCAGGATACAGCTATAAAACTGTAGTCATTACCTACTGCAACTATTAACTAAGACTGCAGGCACTATTACAACCCTTTCCGCTCGCGGCTGTTTTATTTAATACTGCACGGATATTAAGTTATAGTATTCTAAAGCAGTTTTAAAATGTAAAGTCTTCAGCAAGTGTAACTATTATTAGAACTGTAAGCACTGTTCGACCCTTTAACAACTCACAGTGTTTTTGTCCAATACCGCATGGTCATGTAGTTATAGTATTCTAACACAGTTTTAAATCCAAAGCCTTTAGCTACTGCAAATCCACGGTTTCAGCTCTTAATTGCGTTATGTGCAGCCATTTTATCAATCGCTAATGCAGCTACACATCTCAAACTTAAACAGCAGAAGCTAATATTTTGATGACTACACAATGCTTTACTTGTAATGGACAACGCAAATATCTAGAACAGTAAAGTATAGCATTTATGCCTTGTAACAACACAATTCTATGACATAAAAGCAATGCCCGTAGTTAGTTAATGCATTTACAGTTATGGAATAATAAGCAAAACTTACTGGGAGCACGCTGCTGGAAACCCTCACTCTAGCAGGAGAGGGAGATTAAAGATGGCGGCCAGCTATCTGGGAGTTTTAAAAATTCTGACCATGGGACATGTGAAACTTGAATACTGGGTAGAGGGGACAGAGAAGTGATACAGTAGACATAATGCAATATGTGGCTAGCAGAAACTAGTGCAGGATAGTTAAGCACCTACCCTTGGAATGGACTACCACTAGATACACTGACAAAAAAACTATCTCGAAAGATACTAAATGTATGTAGGTGAGATGGACGGCCATTATAGTGTGGGAATGAAGAGATGTAAACAGTAAAGTAGTGGTATTGAGGAAGGTGAATATAACAGAGAGAGGAGGTCAGTGAGGAGGGGCGAACTTTACAGGTAATTTACAGAGGGAGACTATCAAACGGAAGGAGTTTGGTGGAGAGAAAGAAGAGTGGCAAGAGACTGAGGTGTCCTAGCAGCGAGCTCCCCAATTAGGGCAGATAAATAATTATTTACACAAAGCAGTTGAGACATACACTAGTTTCACTTAGAAGCTGCTCTGAATTACCAGAGCTGTGGTGGGAGGTGCCCATTCACAGTGTACTTCTTTAAACACTGTGGATGTGCTGTTAAGCAGGGCTTGCGAGCTAGGGAGAAAATAATAACCTCAAGTAAGAAAGAAGTTTGTGTTTAAAAATAGCATTGAGTCAACAGAGAAATGCACTATCCTATTGTTGTATCTAGTTACTCATACCTACTAATGTAGAATTAGACCTTAGTGACATACACATGTAAAAATTACTTCAGCAAATACCTTTAGCATTAATGGACATTTCTAGAAGTTTGTACAACTAGCGAATAGTTAGGAAGTGAAAACATTCATCACACAAGCTTATCTACTGTTGTTATCAAACCTGTAACACAATTAGGAGCAGGGTTCTGTTAGCAACTAAGCCGCACACATTGTTACAATCTTTTAGCGCTCACAGCTGTTTTGTCTAACTCTGCATTGTTGCCTATTTATAAAAAAGCAAGATACAGTTATAAAACTGTAAAGTCATTAGCTACTGCAGCTATTAACTAAGACTGCAGGCATTATTACAACCCTTTCCACTTGCGGCTTTTTTGTTTAATACCACACGGATATTAAGTTATAGTATTCTAAAGCAGTTTTAAAATGTAAAGTCTTTAGCAAATGTAACTACTATTAGAACTGTACACACTATTCGACCCTTTAACAATTCTCAGTGTTTTTGCCCAATACCGCATGGTTATTTAGTTATAGTATTCTAACACAGTTTTAATTGCAAAGCCTTTAGCTACTGCAAATCCACAGTTTCAGCTCTTAATTGTGTTATCTGCAGCCATTTTATCAATCGCTAACGCAGCTACACATCTCAAACTTAAACAGCAGAAGCTAATATTCTGATGACTACGCAATGCTTTACTCGTAATGGACAACACAAATATCTAGAACAGTAAAGTATAGCATTTCTGCCTTGTAACAACACAATTCTATGACATAAAAGCAATGCCCGTAGTTAGTTAATGCATTTACAGTTATGGTATAATAAGCAAAACTTACTGGGAGCACGCTGCTGGAAACCCTCACTCTAGCAGGAGAGGGAGATTAAAGATGGCGGCCAGCTGTTAGCTGGGAGTTTTAAAAACTCTAACCATGGGACAATGTGAAACTTGAATAGTAAGTAGAGGGGCAGAGAAGTGATACAGTAGAAGTAATGCAGTATGTGGCCAGCAGAGACTAGCATGGGATAGTTAAGCACCCACCCTTGGAATCGACTAGCCCTAGAGACACTGACAAAAAAAACTATCTCAAAAGATACTAAATACAGGAAGGTGAGAGGGTCGGCCATTATAGTGTGGGAATGAAGAGCTGTAAACAGTAAAGTAGTGGTATTGAGGAAGGTGGATATAACAGAGAGAGGAGGTCAGTGAGGAGGGGTGAACTTTACAGGTAATTTACAGAGGGAGACTATCAAACAGAAGGAGTTTGGTGGAGAGAAAGAAGAGTGGTAAGAGACTGAGGTGTCCTAGCAGCGAGCTCTCCAATTAGGGCAGATAAATAATTATTTACACAAAGGAGTTGAGACATACACTAGTTTCACTTAGAAGCTGCTCTGAATCACCGGAGCTGTGGTGGGAGGTGCCCGTTACCAGTGTACTTCTTTAAACACTGTGGATGTGCTGTTAAGCAGGACTTGGGAGACTAGTTTCACTTAGAAGCTGCTCTGAATCACTGGAGCTGTGGTGGAAGGTGCCCATTAGCAGTGTACTTCTTTAAACACTGTGGATGTGCTGTTAAGCAGGGCTTGGAAGACTAGTTTCACTTAGAAGCTGCTCTGAATCACTGGAGCTGTGGTGGGAGGTGCCCGTTCACAGCATACTTCTTTAAACACTGTGGATGTGCCCTTAAGCAGGGCTTGTAAGACTAGTTTTACTTAGAAACTACTCTGAATCACCGGAGTTGTGGTGGGAGGTGCCCATTTGCAGTGTACATCTTTAAACACTGTGGATGTGCTGTTAAGCAGGGCTTAGGAAACTAGTTTCACTTAGAAGCTGCTCTGAATCATCAGAGCTGTGGTAAGAGGTACCCATTCACAGTGTACTTCTTTAAACACTGTGGATGTGCCGTTAAGCATGGCTTGGGTGTGGGTGTACGTTGCTGGAAACGCTCAGTCTAGCAGGCCAGAGAGATGTACACATACTACTTTATATTACTTAAACAGAGTGCCAGTCAATCTCTAAGCTAAGGAAATCTGCTCGTCTTTGTCCTACTGAGATTATTGAAGTTTGTTGCACAGCTGCACACACCTAAACTGCCACATGTGCTTATTCATTCTGTGCACTGATGTGCGCAGGTCTTGCACTGTACAGATAGCTATAAACTGCAGTGCTACACAAGAATCCTTAGAGATCCAGCCCCTTACTGGAATGTGCAGGGCTTTTTTTTACATAGGCCTCGCCTACAGAATACTGTATTTGCATGATGCACGCAAAACATCAGGGGTCTGCTACTGAGCAACGAGCTGCTGCTGAATAGGGAAACCCTCGCATAGTATGCAAGGCCATGGGCGTGGCTTTGTGTATGGGTGTGGCTTTGTGTACTGGGCAAAAAGTCTTTCAATTTTATAGTCAATTTTTACTTCAGAACGTATGAACCTATCAAGGCACAGTACAACCATGCTGCAAGTAAATTGAATTCTTACTTATTTTAAGTTTTGAATGCACACTTTCTTTATTCAATACGCTATGGCAAAACCCAATGCTTGTTAAATTAAGCAATTAAAGAAAGCTGAAAAAATAACTGATGCAAAGTTAGTTACTTGTAGCAGATATTACTAGATGGCAAAATTTGATTCTGCACTTAATTTATTTTGCACAGTTGTGTAAATCTGTACACCACAATACTTGTCATTGAGGTAAAATTCCTGTAACAGTTTTGTCATCCCTAGGGTGCACATGGATAAATTAATGACAGTAATCCATGAGACCGAGGACTGACTATTGACTTGGAAACTGCAGGAGAAAACTTCGGCAAAGATCACTTGATTTAAGCTTCTGTCGTAGGTATGAAAAAAATATTTGGATAACTCACTTCCTATAAAGCTATATCTCTTAAAAATGGCTTTTCAACTGTCTCCTCAATAGACCCTTTCAGGTTAATTTTAAAAACTATCCAAGCAAATATTTTGCAGTGTGGAGGTGTGAAGTTTACTCCTTGAAATATGTTATGCACCTAGTTTGCTAATAGCAATTGAACTGTAAAATACGTACTACAAAATAATAAAATAGTAGGTAGTCCACAGTTGTTAAAAATGGAATATCCTTTATTGAAACACACATGTAAGCGATCCTAGTTGAGGATAATGAAAGCATTAAAGACATTCATTATTTATATATAATTAGGTTATTTGGAGCAATAAGTGGTTACAAAGGGTGGTTCTGTTAATGTTCTGTTCATAGGCTCTGAACAGAACCACCCTCTAACACTCCCTTGCTCCAAATAATCTGATTATATATAAATAATGAATGTCTTTAATGCTTTTCATTATATTCAACTAGGATCGCTTGTTTGTGTGTTTCAATAAAGGATATTCCATTTTAACTCAACTGTGGACTACCTACTATTTTATTACTTTGTAGTAAGTATTTTAACGTTCAATTTTTATTAGTGAACTAGGTGCATAACATATTTCAAGGAGGGAACTTCACACCCTCCACACTGCAAAGTTTCTGCTTAGTTTGTTTTTGACCCAGTATAGGTTTTCGGAGACTTTGAGGGATTCCAAGGATTTTTCTTTTTTTAATTTTAAAAACTGGCTCACTTCCTTGCCCTGCCTGACCTCCAATGTGCTCAAAAGATCTATCCTTAGCCCAATTATTTTCTTTTTTATCCTACTGCCTCCCTCTAGACCCCTGCAACACAGATATGATACTCTGTGCAGACAATCGCTTTCTGGTCAAAGTTGCTGACAACTTACTTATCCTCCTCAACCTACCTCAGCATTTGAAACTGTTTCTCAGATCACAGTCTTCCTGCTGACTCCTCAAAGACAAAATTATGCTATCTTGAACCACCTAGCAATTACTCAACTGCCACCCATTATCCATCTTGGACCTCCTAAGCAAACCTACTGTGCATGTCTTGAATGCACTATTAGACCCAGAATATCATTCGCTTCACAGACAGAGTTAATCACTGGCAAAGTTTTCCATCAACTAAATATTAAATATATCTTACTGAATTTACACACTTTATGTCACCAGACACTGGATATTTCAGCATTAAAAATATCCTGATCTCTGACTAGAATATTGTTTCCTCTATTGTTGCACTAAATAACTAAAGGAGCAGAACTCTCTTATGGTATACTCACCAAAATGTGTTATTAATTTAGCATATGCCAGAATGTGCCTCTGTAACTTACTGCCTTTCACTAATATTCTGCCCAGTATTCTTACAGCCACCCTCCTAGTTTCTACCACTGTTTATACATTTCTGTTTCTAAACTTGCAGCTCCATGCCTTGATCAACTCCTCTGACTTAACATTAATGACTACTGTCTGAGGGATACTAATAGCAATGCTATTACCCTTCAAAGAGCTTCTTGAGAGGGTCTTCTGCAAACTTGCACTAAACATGTGGAATTCTTCATTCACATTGTTGCAGAAAGCACACATGATCAATTCAGTGCAATGCAAAACCTCAATAGTGTGTTTCCACTAGAACTCCATTATTGTATAATGTAAAACTTTCTTCAGAATGAATTTACAAATAAATGAGGTCAATCATGAAAAAAACTGTAATGTTTTCAACATGAGCATAATGTTGCAAAGTTGTTACTACCTATGATCACTATAAACATTTTAAATACACTGAAATTATTATTTAGAAATACCGTCAGTTTGTATAAACACTATGCACAGCATAACTCTTTAATTTTGTCAGTTTGCAGAAATTCACTATAAATCAGTCTAGATCAAGAAGGATGTTTAGTAGGAAGAATATTGCAAATAACTGGTCCTCTAAGACACTGAAGAGTTTATGGAAAGTATTTACAGATCAGCTCAAGAGCATTGTCGATATAAATTGATTTAAGATAAGGTTAGATAATCAATTTGATGATCACTGTTTTAGGATCTGAGAGATTGGATTGTAAATGATCCTTGCTTGCAATTCTTTTGAATTTACAGGTCACTCTGCTTCTATACTATATATATATATATATATATATATATATATATATATATATATATACACACATACACATGCACGCACACACATACACACACACACACACACACACACACACACACACACACACACACACACACACACACACACACACACACACACACACACACACACACATATATGAATTATCCCTAAATTTTCTTATTACTACATGCAACAAATTCTTTCAGTTGTAAGCTTGTGGCATGGATCATGGTTGAAAATAATTATCTGACTACCCTACCAACCAAATCAAGAAACAAGTAAACGAACAAAACAAATTCCTAAACAAATAAATGACTGTATTCATACTGTGTACTTCATAATTCCTTATTTCTTCACAGCTACCTTCTACAGGCACACCCCAAAACTAGGTCAGTTTGGGTATGATCGTACTATGTTCCCCAATCTGTCACTGGTACAAGTGGGTATCAGCGTATATCAGTAGCGCTATTATAACAGATCCTTCTTTGTTCCTAGTGAGAAATGTTCCCTCTATTCAGTACAAGTTGATGCTAGACCTCTGTTTTTCTCCATATTGTCTCATGTTTCTTTTCTACTGCACTTCACCCATTTGCTCACTTGTCCCATTTAGCTGAGCACTCATTTTTCTTATTTCACCAAAAAACTGCATTTGACTTCAGGTTAACAGCAGAGAGTTAACCCTTTATATCTTTTACTATTTGCCAGAGCCACTTTTCTAAAATACATTGGAGATTTCAGCTGAATTGCCAGTATTAAAACTCCAATCACACTGAAGAGGCTGGACTACTTCTCATCTGTTTCTCTGTAAGTCTTGGCTCCATGGAGACTCATAACCTCCCTCTTACTAAACTACATAATGGTGTATCTAATGACATTATTCATCGATTTGAATGACTTGTGCATAACATCAGACCTGCCATGATACAGTAATGCAATGATGTCTCATCAATGCTGCATTTGTCTGAAGACAATGCATCCTAGTGGTTACTCTGAAATTAATGGGTAGAGTATATAGAATTCCAAGACTTGTGAGCAGTCTTAGTGCAGAATCATGTACTCTCATTAGCCTGCATTACTCAGCCATGTATAATCTCACCACATGATAATTACTCCGTTTATGTCAGTTTCTCCTTGTTGCTCATTACTAATGCCATAAACAACTCAGTTAACAGAACTGTTTGGTGATTTTCACAAAGAACAATAGAAGCAGAAACTAGTAATATTTACATATGGAAGTGCTCACAATGTATCACTGTTATAGGGTACTATTGCATTATATGTCTGTGTGGTACTGTTCTTTCCAGGCTTCCACTGAAAAGGGATAACTTCTAATTGCTCAGGTAGACCAACCCATCAAACAAATACCAATCAATCAATCAATCACTCAATCAATAAATACATTGTAAGGATTAAGAGCAATTAGCACTGGCAGTGAGGCACCCTCATATTAAGGACTGACATCATGAAGAGTTTATCAGACAAAAATAAAGATCTATATAAAAATGATAATGGAAAGTAATACAATAAGAAATTCACCCCTCTAAAGAAAGTGCAGTTGTTTTTATTTATTGGGGTATGTGAACTCTTCATCTCAGTCCTTTTGTAGTCATAAAAAATACCATATGGACAAGGATAAATACAATATGTGTGTAAAGGACAGAATATTTAATTAGTTATCGTGCTTTTGGAAGTATATACCGCAATATCCAATAAGAGGTTAGGAATGAACCACAGACCATAGCGAAATGGGGCAGAATGCTTAAATGCTACACTACCATGCTGCCCAGTTCATAATTTAGATGCAGAAGGAAATGTGCATCCATTAAAGATGAAGAAAAGGAGGTAGATATTATATATTAGAACAAGCCTTTTCTGGAATTGAAATCACTTGTTGACATAGAAATATGATTTATGATTCTTTTTTTTTCCAATATTTTGATTAAGGATTAAGTAAGAAAATAAACACTAATACATTGATTATATTGAACTTTTAACAACAATGAAACTAAACCAACTATTTCATGATTTACATAGGCCTGAAAAATGTTTGAGTAGTACAAATATGTTATGAAAAAAACTTTCAGTGAAGCAAATAAAAAATGATTAAACAGGGTTAAAAATCAGTTCAGAAACCTTTGCCCATGGATTGTTAGTAAAACCCCTCGGATATATTCTAAGTTCTTTAGTTCTGACTTCCTTGTTTATGGTTTCTTCTAGTAAGGAGAGAAATTCATCAAGACTAGGAGAGGTGGTAGAGGTCCATTTCCTTGTAATACATCCTGGCTACTGCTAATATTGCCCATAATAAGTATGAATCTGATTTATTTAAAGAAAAGGTTACATCAACATTAAGAAAAAATAAAGTTTTAGTTAATGTGAAGTTATCTGAAAATAAAACTGAAAGAAAATCATCAATACCTCTCCAAAAATTCTTTAGCTTAGAGCAGCCATAGAAAATATGGAACCAATCTGCATTATATAATGTTAGACATCTCCAGCAAATTATGTTATTCACTTTTTTGAATTTAGCAATTTTATCAGGAGTTAAAATGTTCTGTGTAAATACTTCCAAGTAAATACACTCCAATCTTGACCCCAAGAAGTGAATTTTACTGAAGATAGAATGGTAAGCTTTTCTGTCTGGGAAAGACTATGAGGTAGGCTTTTAGTCATTGTGTTCCATCGCTTAGTTGTTAAAATGGACCTGTAACTTAACAAAATGGTGTGTAATTTGGATACACAATTTTCAAACTGTTGATCATTAAATAATATTTCAGATATGAGAGTGGTTAAGGGAGGTTGATCTAAATATGAAGAGTTCTGAATAATTCTGCGTAAGTCTTGAGAATAAGGAATTACACTTTGTAGTAATAATCACTCTTGAGATGATAAGTTATACCCCAGGATTCACGAATCCTCCGTGTAAGACTAAAGTAGTCTTACACAGAAACGCCAGTGTAAGGGTAAGACGGCAGCGCGCCATGCATATTAATGAGGACGCGCTGCCTCAACTCTAAGTCTAACACAGAACATGCACGAGTGTAGGGGGTGTGTCGGACTGTCGAGCAGTCCAAAATTCCATGCCCCTGCAAGTCTCACAATAGGGAAATGTCAACTGACATGAGCGAGTCTGCTCAAATGTGTACATACCCAACACTACATTCCCCTTTTTACACATTCTAAACCCCTGTACAATTATAAAATGTAAAACTTGAATTTATTTTTTTTTATTATTCCCGATATAGTTGCCCATATTTGCTCGTGTTTGTGCAGGTTTGCCCATTGCTTAGCTACAATTAGCAGTTTAGACATCGAAGAGGATAATAAGAAACTTATATGCAAATTAAGCAAAATAGCGATAGCGTAGTGGTAGAGCCTTCGCACAAAGAGGAGGCATTCCTGGTTCGAGTCCCACCACTCCCCTTTCTATTTTTTGTTGGAAATCTGTATATAAAAATAATCCCTGACATTTATCATTTAAATTTCAGTAAAAAGCATTGAAATGGCCTATGTAGTAGTGAATAAATTATATATATATATATATATATATATATATATATATATATATATATATACACATAAGAAAGTGAAATGGTTATGCATACTGATGGATGCATAAGTAACGTATCTTAAGCAATGTGAAGCACTGCTAAGCAAAGTTTACCAGTATTAAGCATATTTAAATATAATTGCTCGTAGCTAGACACTGATTTAACTAGTGAAATAGAATTGCTCATAGCTAAGCACTGCTTTAACTAGCGCAATAGCTTTGTGTGGAGCTGCACATCACGCAAACGAGCACAAACAGCAGATGTTTGCATGTAGCTGTGCACCGTGCTAACCAGCACAATGTCGGGCAACAGTGGGAAACATAGAGCAATGTCGAGAAATGTAGAGCAACGTCGAGCAACATCGGGCAATATAGAGCAACGTCGGGAAAATTTGAGCAAAGTCGGTAAAACATAGCCACACCTCCTAGCCGGTCTAGCCAGTAGTGAAATAAAAAGCAATGACAGGCCTCAAACCCGGGATACTGTGCACCATAATCACAGTACTGAGCCACTAAGCCATGACAGCTTTTCATAAGTATGCACTTTCAGCACACACATACGTAATGTAAGTTTATTTATTGCTAAGCAGGTGCATCTTCAGCTGCATTTTTTCAAAACTGGCCAATCACAAATAAGTGCAGGAAATGATGCATATTTAAGCTCCATAGGTGGGAATACTAGCCATAACTGGTTGTAGCTCCCATCTGCAGGCAGCAATGGCTGGTGCTGGAGAGGGCTCTCATTTTCAAGCGCAATGTTGGGGCATTGAGAAGTCAAAAGTAATGGTTTGGCTCCTTGTCCACAATCATGAGGATAGACTCCTGTGGGGCTAGAACCAGGGCACCCAATACAAAGCGAAAGCCTGGGATGGTCTAGCTCATGAACTCACCAGTGCCACAGGCATCCCTCGGACTGGTGAGCATGTCAGACACCACCATGCAGACCTGAAAAGATGCAAGGCAGATCAACTGGACCAGTGGATCCAGGAGGCCCGTGGGATGGCAAATGCCCTACTACTGAGTAAGTAGCCATGGAATTAAGTATGTAAGAATTGCTATTCTAGTGTATACTATGGATAGGTATGTCTCAATATCACTTCAATTACTTCACAGCTGCAGGCGTCCGTGCTGCGAATCAGCAAGCCTATGCATATAGGCTGCTAAGGCTGCACCACCAGGCAGGTTAGTAAGTATTCTGCTTGTACTGTTATGTAAAATAAATGAGAGAGCCTGAAAAAAGTGTTTAAACACAGTAAATAAAGGTATAATAATTCTCTAATAATTATTCTGCATGTACTGTCATATAAAATAAATGAGAGAGCCTCTAGAAAATTGTTTTAAGTCTTTAATAAAGGTATAATTCCTGGAGTGTGTCTGTTTCATTTTCTTTGACATGTTGTTGTACCCTTGCATTATAGAAATAGTACTGTTGTATTAAGCACTGTTAACACACAGTTGGCTAGGCCCATATAAAGTGGATGAAGGAAGTGCCAGTAGCTTTTAAGCATATTCACAGTCCTCAACTGTTGGGTCATGCCCAGCATGTACAGGTTAATCTGGCACATGAGTAGCTTGGTATTGTGCTCCCCAGAAATGTCATTGTGCTGGCAGAAATGTAGGGAGCTGTTAACATATATGATAATTTCACCTAAACATATCTAAATAAGTATATGAAAGTAGAGATATCAGTGTACCATCTCAGCAATAGTGTGTCTGAGCAACTCACAAAATATGTAGCAGTAACATCCTCATCCCGGACAGTTTGTATATCAGATACAGCCCATGTATATAAAGATCTAGCAAAACCCATTTTACGATCTAAGGGCAATTGTGCAGTGTAATAATACATGTAGGGAAATATAACTGCAGTCAATAGGAATGTAGTGTAAACTAGAAGGATATATAAGTTGTTAATAGAGCTATAATTTTCCACCGTACTGTATGTGCATAAAAATGCAATTCCACACCTCAATGGTTATGTCTAATCTCGAAACATTTGTTGGGACATATGTCCTATTGGTTTACAAATATCTGCATTTATTTTGATGCATGTGCCCTGTTCAAATACCACAATATTGGTGGCCTGTTGCCATCAATTAAACCTGCATGCTGTTGTAATGTCCACTGTTGTCCCATATATGCATGTGTCATGCTTGCTGTTCAACTGTTGGAACTCTGGTGTATTGAGTTAGTGGGGATACTTCTGCATGTCATTATAATTAATTGGGAATGCTGTTGACTGTTACTAACCCATATTTTCATTAAATCCTCCTAAACATAGAATGTATGGGAAGGCCGGTCCCAGCGGACCCACCTGTCCCACCTCAGCTGGTGATGGCACTTGGCACCAGCAGATCCGGTGCCCAACCTGGGACCTCCTCCTCCATTGGTCCTGTGCCAGCTTTGGGTGGAAGCGCTGCAGGGGATGGGGCTCATCCCCCCCATGCAAGCATTGGACGAGGAGGGCCACCTATCACCCTCTGAATGGTCCAGGCTGTGGTGCATAGGGAGATCGAGCGTTCTGTCGCTGATACTCTATGCCAGCTTGAGGCATGAGTGGCGCGACTCACGGGTGAGCCTTTCCCTCCTACGCAGCCCCCAGCACAGCCACCCTCTGGGCTGTGAAGGTGCAGTGGTGACTGCCCATGGGTGGGGATCTCAGTTCCACTGTTGCCATCTGTGGGCTCATGGGCTTGTGATTTCCAAACATCTTTCCCCGTCAATGGAGTTCACCCACCACCTGTGTCATATTCTGCCCCTGTATGCATCTTGTTTGTCTTATCTGTTAACCTCCCCAACCTACCTCCCCAAATATACCTACTTCCCCTACCCCACATTCCACTCTCACCTGAAAAAAAAGAAAAAAAGGGCAATCTGCTCCCAAAAAAAAAATTATGCCCCATACATAGCTGCCCATTTTGCACACATGTCTGCTGGACACATAAACTGATATTTAATTGGCAGTGATTCCGAAACAGATGCACGGAAGACGCTGCACGGCTACAATATACAAATAGCCAAAAAAAACAAACAAAGCCAGCAGCTGTTGGTAACTGTATGTGAAAATATTTATTCACCAATGAAGGAAAAATCCCTCATAACTCAAATAGCTCAAAACTCATACAGACCGGTTTCGGCTCAACAGAGCCTTCCTCAGTTAGAGTAAAAAATATTAACAAGGACACAACCCAGTAACTATACATATATAAAACTGGGAATATAAGAGAACCAATCACAATCCATGACCAATAAATCACAATTGGTCATTAAGACCTGGTGGGAACAAAGCCCCAAGTTTAATGATCCATTTCCTCTCCTTAGAAGTGAGTATCTCATGCCACTTCACCTTATCTTGACATTTACCCCTAATGCAATCAATGGTCCTAAACATAAAATTAGCTGTAGTGTGTTTTAAACTGTGCTTATATAATGCATTGTTACCACGTTTATTTTTAATATCACTTATGTGTTCACAGATTCTAAGACGAAAAGCCCTAGAAGTCTGACCTACATAAAACGCGGAACAAGTGCAGGTCACCAAATAGATGACCCACTCAGAACTACAATTAGCCCAGAATTTGATCTCAAAAACCTCAGGAGTGTTTTTGCTACTAAATTCACAAGTCCGTAAGACTCTAGTACAAAATTTGCAATGCCCACATGGGATACATCCAACCACTGGTGCCCCTGTAAAAGTTAATTGAGTAGAAACTTTGGCATCAGACAAAGACCTCTTATAATGGCTCAAATGGGACCCAATAGTTCATCCCCTTTAAGGGAAATCTTCAGTGTCCCAAAAGCGACCAACTGTTCACCTCCAAAAAAGACGCCAAAAGCAAAGTTTAACCCTCCGTTCGTGGTGCAGCACCGCAAGACAGGAGAATACTGGAAATGGAACCACGTGTATCCGGCAATGGTGGTCAAGTTCATTTGGTTTCGTCGACCGATAGTTTGTTTGATACATGCTGGGTTGTGTACACTCTACTGGATTCCCAGGACTTTGGACATTGGACACTTGCAGCCTTTACAAGGTTTATTGTTGCATTTGTATGCACATTTAAAATAGGTTGGCCATTTTTTGGTCGCCACTATTTATTTATCATGTGTAGCAGTTATCGAATTATATCTTATCTGTATGTGCCTCTACATATCATTTTGTGTTGGGCATAGGCAACTCTTGTATAGTATATATTTTGTTGCCTATGCGAATCCTGTGATTTTCATCGGACATTCTGTAACATCTATATGGTCTAATGTATAGTGGAAATACTGGTATAATACTGATTTTCACTTATTAGATAGGAAGGACAGTTATTTTTCAGTGTTCTGTCTTGACATCTATGCTATATTTTTCGAAAATTTGGAGTTCATTTGCCTGGTTTTTGATGTTCAGATATTGGGTTCACCAATTTTGATACTGTGTTTTAGGTAATCTATTACTTATTACCATTTTTTACCCATTGGATTTTTTTGACTTACACATAGATTTATATATACCTTTTGTTACAGCCTCAGCTACATTTCATGTATACATTTTGGGGTTGACTATATATGTGCTTTAAGAAGATAGCATTAACTTTTGATACTACGGGATTTTAGGCTTATATGTTCATTCCATTTCAAAAAGAAAATAGTGTTTCTCACAAATACGCAGTGTGATAATTTGGGAGATTTATTTTACATCTGGCTGCCTATTGTATTTGTGTATGTAAGGGAATTTCTATATTTACTAGACCTATACACAGTATGAAGTGTTTATATGATTTATTTCATGACTGTTTATTGTATTTTGGTCTCTTTGTTTCTTTTGATTGATGTGAATGAACAGGCCTAAACCATATATTATTAAGTATTGATTATTTATATGGTTTGCACGCCTTGATATTGGTATGTATGTGTAGCTGGTGCTGCATCAATGGTTTTTTGGTGTATTACTTGTTTATGACATATTTGTTCATATAGTGTTTTGGTGTGGTTCAGTCCTTTGGATTAAATTATGGCATTGTCACCACTTATTCAGGGGTTATCATCTGATATGGATGATTTATCTGTGTTTGGCTTGGGCCCGCACAGTTCAACACATTTTTCTTCTATTGGTGAATCCAATCTGAACAGCCAATGTGACATGTTTTTTAGCTTACTTAGCAAAAACATGAAAATGGCCAGGACTAATGTTTGGCATCTACGACTGTTTAAGGCATATCAACGGAAAAATATTACACCTCGGGGCCTTAGGGTGAAGGTGCAACCTTTGGTTTCAAACATTGATGACAAGCTATTAGAGGATTGGGGTCATGTTCAACAGTTAGCTTCCTCTAAATTTGTTGATGCCTTGACTGATTTTTATGAACGGAAAGTATATAAAGGGGTTAAAGATTTGGAAACTATATGTGTAGATGCTAGTAAGTTTGAAACTTGTGATTCTTTTCAAACACAAATTAAAAAACTAACATCAGATTTATCTAAGATGGAATTGACACTTAAAGAAAGGAAAATTAAAAAATTCTTCAGAGATGTTGGTGACTATGAAAAGGGTAAACCTTTTGATAGCTCCAAAAGTGTCTCATTCAGGCTACCTAGGGAGTATGACAAGGGGAATAAGAGATTTTCAACCCCGAAAAGAAAAAGACCAAAATCTATTCTGAAGAATAGTTTTGAATCTTCAAACTTTACTTCAGGGGAAGATACCTCCTCCAACACAGAAGGAGAACTTGAGGAGAATCAGTTGGAGGTTTTGCCCAATGCAAAACGTGATAATTTGTCACACCCTTCCGCTTCACTTACAGACGAGGGGGCGGAAACATAAGAAAAGATACACCAAAACAAAGTATGGAGGCACTATTGAAAATGATGACAGCACATTAACATTTCATTCTAATGTACATAATATTTCTTCTGTTGAGTTAACTGCTACACAGAATAAATTATTAAACAAAGGATTGAACTTTGTCCCCGGTTTTTTTGTACCAGAACAGTCTTTAGCCCAAGATGTGGTTAATTTTTGTCGACTGTTAAACTTGAAATTGCTATATGCAGATAGTGGTGAGGATAAATCTCATGATTTCAAGTTTAAAAAATCTTCCTTCAGTCCACCTATGACACAATTGGTAGGTGTTTTTCAAAAAAATGTATTACAGGATTTACATTATTATTATAAGGATTTTTTTATATCCTATAATAATTTGTCCAATGATGAAGTGTGTAGTCTTGATGAGCTTGCTAAAAATCGAAATTTAGTTATCACACAAGCTGACAAAGGTGGGGAGGTGGTGATACTAGACAAGGACTCCTATGATGAGGAGGCTATGAGACAATTGGGGAATAAGGATTACTATATGGCTATGCCCTTGGATCCTTCTCTAAATTTTCAACGTAAGATTGAACAGTTTCTTACACTAGCAGTGGAGGAGGGTATAATTACACAGGCCATCAAAGAACAACTGATGGTTTTGTCCCCCAAGAAACAGTATCTGTATATGCTTCCTAAGATACATAAACATGCTAGTAATTTCCCTGGTCGACCTATTGTTTCTGGACATGGTTCCTTGACGGAACCTTTGTCTGAATATTTGACTCAATATTTAAAACCATTGCTTGGGTTCATTAGAGCTAGAATTCAAGATACCACGCAGTTTTTGGACATCATCAATGAAATACAACTTGAACCCCATTGGTTATTATGTACCCTGGACATCACGTCCCTCTATACTAATATTCCACACTGGGCAGGCCTACAAGCACTGGACTATTGGCTAGTTAGATCTGGCTTATATAAACCTGGTTTCAACACCTTTTTGGTTTGCCTTACGGAATATGTATTGACTAGCAATGTTTTTTACTATCAAAACAAATGTTTTTGGCAAACCAAAGGTACTGCTATGGGTGCATCTTTTGCACCCATTTACGTGGATCTTTTTATGGCATATATTGAGGAGGTAATAATTTATGATGCAAATCATAACATTTATATGTGTGAGATGGATATGTGGCGTCGTTATCTGGATGATTGTTGGTTGGTGTGGAAGGCTGATAAGCAATATCTTATGGAATTTCTTGATTATCTTAATAACAATATATGGGGTATTGAATTCAAGATGAGTTTTCATAGATCAAAAATGATTTTCTTGGATGTGGAAATCAATAGGAATGCAGATCATACTCTTTCCACTACTTTATTTAGGAAATTTCCAGAATATAATTCTTTATTACATGCCACCAGCTTCCACCCACAACACATCATCCAGAATATACCTAAATCCCAATTTTTAAGAGCAAGGAGAATATGCTCTAGCCAACTGTCCTATGCTACAACTTGTGATGATTTGGCCTGTAGATTTAAAGATAGAGGGTATCATTCGGGCACTGTTCATATGGCCAAACAATGGGCTTCGAATTTTAATAGAAATGATTTATTGCATTATAAAGATCGTAACCAGGATGGGGTTCAGCAGCCGTTGAGGCTGGTTACTACTTATGGACGCAACACTCGGGGGTTTATGAACATCATAGATAGACATTGGAATATTCTTTTGGTGGAGAATAAGTTACATACTATTCTCAGGGACAGATGTTCTTTTTCTTTTAAAAGGGGACGAACTATTGGGTCCCATTTGAGCCATTATAAGAGGTCTTTGTCTGATGCCAAAGTTTCTACTCAATTAACTTTTACAGGGGCACCAGTGGTTGGATGTATCCCATGTGGGCATTGCAAATTTTGTACTAGAGTCTTACGGACTTGTGAATTTAGTAGCAAAAACACTCCTGAGGTTTTTGAGATCAAATTCTGGGCTAATTGTAGTTCTGAGTGGGTCATCTATTTGGTGACCTGCACTTGTTCCGCGTTTTATGTAGGTCAGACTTCTAGGGCTTTTCATCTTAGAATCTGTGAACACATAAGTGATATTAAAAATAAACATGGTAACAATGCATTATATAAGCACAGTTTAAAACACACTACAGCTAATTTTATGTTTAGGACCATTGATTGCATTAGGGGTAAATGTCAAGATAAGGTGAAGTCGCATGAGATACTCACTTCTAAGGAGAGGAAATGGATCATTAAACTTGGGGCTTTGTTCCCACCAGGTCTTAATGACCAATTGTGATTAATTGGTCATGGATTGTGATCGGTTCTCTTATATTCCCAGTTTTATATATGTATAGTTACTGGGTTGTGTCCTTGTTAATATTTTTTACTCTCACTGAGGAAGGCTCTGTTGAGCCGAAACCGGTCTGTATGAGTTTTGAGCTATTTGAGTTATGAGGGATTTTTCCTTCATTGGTGAATAAATATTTTCACATACAGTTACCAACAGCTGCTGGCTTTGTTTGTTTTTTTGACTATTTAATTGGCAGTACAACATACTTTGTTGTCCTCACCTCTCTCACAGGGGTTGAAGGTTTCATATTTCCCTCCAAATTTACTGCATATGCACAGCTGTTGCTGTTAAAGAAATGGGCAGCTATGGGCCTTCCCTACACTCTTCCTGCACATCCTGAGCTGTTTTCCCTACTGTCTTCCCCTCTTTGTGCCTCGTTTTCACCACTTTCCTATCTCCCCATTTTCTTTTCATTCAAAGAAATGAGCGTGGGGGTTAGCGGGAGTAAGCACTTTTAAGCAGTAGTTAGCGGGTTTGTGCGAGTGTGCGCCTGTGTGTGCACTTGTGTGCGCTTAGCTAAGCATGGCGCAAACTTGTGCAAACCTGCTTAGAACTGCTTAAAAGTGCCTTAGTCACTCTGTATGTCAGGGCCCTTGTTCTGCTCAGCAGCAAAATAAAACACCTCTGTCAGTCTCGAACCCCGGACCTTGTACACACTAGACTGCATGAAGTACCACTAAGCCATGGTAAACATACAACAAATTGATGCTGAAATAAATATATCATGCATCAGAATGAGTGAATGTAAAGGACAAATAGGAATGCCATAACACAAATCCTGTTCTGTGGATCTTTACCAGCAGTTCTTGTAAAATTGCATTACATGACTGTGAAAAGAGAACCAGCCATTCTAGCAGGAAATAATGTTGTAGCAGCACTTTACAACCCCCACACAGTATCATAGCAGAACAAACACTAGCATATCTGATTAGGGCAGAGGCCATACTTCCCAACTGTGACTAATTTTCAGGCATGTCCCTGATTTGGAGACAGGTTTTAGCTGTGTCCCTCTGAAACCCTCTGAAAGGTACTGACGTTAGGCAGAAAGGTGGGAAATTACACTTAATGAATAATGACAGCAAGTAAGAGTTAGACACTGCTTGTACTTCAGGAAATGTGTATTAATCCATATGCTCTGGTTCTCTCAAAGTCTCAACTTAATGTCTCTAATATTGTAAAGGTGTACCTCACTTCTACCTACTTTTCCCTTAGTCTGTTTAAATATGTACCTGAGTGTTTGAGAGGCCTGGCAGAGGCAGAAACACACAGGCATATCAGCTATTCTGCTGTTACACACTGTACAAATAGTTTTGGAAGGAGTTCCAGAAGCATACCCTTATGTAGGAGTACAACACTGAAATACCAAGGGATGTAGCCATGTACTGGTAGCAACCAACTGTGACAATGCCATTGTTCCAGTGCTGAAAAGACTGGTGTGGTGCACAGACAAAGAATAACAGGCTAACCTCTAGCTACCATCTGGATAGGTCCACAGTTGGGAGCTACGCAGACAGACTACTTGCCTTGGTAAACTAACAGGTACACAGCAACCCTTTAAATCCAGCTAAAGTTCACACATTAATACATAATGCTCTCTGTCCTTCTGTACCCCTACCCAAATGTACAATATACCTGTGTGTTCAGCATCCACCAAGGATGTAGGTAGGCATACTCAGTACTGAAATTTGTCCAGTTTCCTTGAGCAGCATGTGCTAATGTCAACACTAAAAAAGCACAAACTGTTCAAAAGTGAGTAAATTAATATCCACAGTATAGCAGTTCACAAACAGTTCATGTGCCAAATTAATAGATCTCAATAACTACTTTAGTATGGCAGTTAATTGTATAAGTAGAAAAAGAAACTACATACTCCCATGTATCTTGTGTTAGCATTTGTAGGGGTGAGTACAATTCTACACTGACAACTGTGTAGTAGAAGTGGCAACATTCAGGTCTGAGTACAACATTTAAATCACTGGCTACACCCCTAGCTTCAGATATAAGAACTATATCAACCTTCTGACTTACACAATGGTGTCCACAGCAAACAAGCATGGGCCCCACTTTGGAAAGCTGAAAGGGCTACACCTACCTGACATAGCAATTCATAGCATTGCTTTGCTATGACAGTGAGTACTGCAATTACCACACAGCAGGCTACATGCAATTACCAAATGGTGGCCACCAATTGGTGCAGAGGCCATCACATGCACTTGTGCAGATACCTATAAAAGCAATCTGTACTTGCTGACCACACATGCAATCATCCCACTGCAGATGCTGAGAGAGAGAGAGACAGAGACAGAGAGAGAGAGACACACACATACCCCCACCCACACCAGGGAAAAAAAAAAAGCCAAAGACACACCAAACTGAAAACTATGAACACATACAAAGGAAAGGTATGTAACAGATATGTATTTACTGGCATGTAGTAGATGTATTTGAAGACTACTCCACATACTTTGAAACATCAATATGTGGCAGCAGTACGTATCTATGCACAGATGCCCCGCATAACTACTGCCATGGACAAATCAGTGCGTAGCTGTGTGCAGTGGGACATAACTGTGATATATGTAGCTCAGCATTAAATGTCAAACATCTGAACCATGTTATCTGTGGTCTGTACAGTAGTGTGGACAATGGCTGTTTGGGAGAGTAACACATACAGCTATATAACCATGGATGTGACAGGGTAACACATGCATGATAGTCATATCAACATGTAGCTTAGCATTGGCAACTGCTGTACCAGGCTACTATGCTAATCTAGCCTTTGCAGCTATGTATATGCCCTCTAATATTACTGTGTGTTCACACGTGACACCTGTTCATGTTGCAGCAAGGCCCAACAGGTCAGCCGTGAGGTCCAGGGACTTACAACAGTGTGGACCTTGTGTGTGTATGGCACACACATACAGAGAGATATATCTGTGTCAAATATATTAGCATCTGTACATGTGCATAGAGCAAGGGACATACTGCAACTGTTTCTGAAGGGAAGTCATATATATGTTGGTGAAGGTTGTTATGTGCATATATGTATGTAGGTAGTAGTGTGTGGCAAACAAGACAGCATACAGTGCTGGCATATGACATGTGGTGGTTAAACACTGTGGGTGTGATTTGATAGTTTTGCAGTGTTGCAGCCACTGAGGCCTGCTAAAGCCACATGGGCTGAGAACACCTTCAATGTATTTGGCACAAGACTGGGCAATATCATTACATAACTGTATACCTCACATACTTCGCATAATTGATATTCCCACCATGAAAAGTGTACTGTATATGTGCCTATAAGTATATCTATATGTACACCAATGGATGTTTATATATATATATATATATATATATATATATATATATATATAGAGAGAGAGAGAGAGAGAGAGTCATATTTACTGCAACAGATGCCTGATGACAAAGCCATGGCCTCAAGCTCAATGTCAGAAATTCATTGGCATCCCTTTTGCTAAAAACTCTGTATCCATGAACTACCACATAGGAGGTAGTCGACTTAACACTGAAAGTGTGATAAGAGACCATGGGACACAGGCGGACAGTAGTCTCCCACTTGATAATTACAGTGCCACACTAGTCATGTAATCTGTCTATATGGCACACCTCATCACAAAAGCTGTGTCATCCAGGGAAAAAGAAGTCAGTGTTCCCCTCTACTCATCACTCACAAAACCCTTTATAGAGTACAATGCCCCTTCTGGTATGTACCTCACAAGACATCTACAGCAACTGGAAAGGCCACAGACATACCTCACAAAGAGTAATACTGTCCTCAAACAGATGCCCTTTGCAGACTATCTCACAAAACCACAGCTAGACTGTGTAACACACCAGCAACCCAGAGGTGACCTCTGCCTAACATACAAAGCTATGTCAAACTCAGAGCTATTGGACATGCTCCACGTAAACAGATCAGAATCCCTATGAGCTACACACTCTAGGGACCTAAACCTTGTCACCTCAATAAACAAAACATGTTGGAGGGATAGATTCCTATCTCAGAGACATCCCATACTCTGGAACAAACTACCTATCAATAGCAAACGAAGCTACTCAGTAGCACCGTCATGAATAGTCTTGATGATTGGATGGGAGATAGGAAATACACCCTGGGAATCACCTCTGTGGCTCTGCTTGACAGGGACACATGAAATTAAATTACTTGGGTGTCAAAGGCCAGGGTACCATCTGGCTAGGCTTCTATAGGCCCTAAGGCCAATAGCCTATTACCTACCTATGAACCAATACACACTCACATGTACTTGTTGCAATAATTGCTATGTGAGGTTGACTGAGTGTGCTGGTGAATGTGTTGGTGAATGTGTCAGTTGTGTATATGTGGGATAGCTTAGTGGGAAACTGTTTCTGTCATGGTATTATGTGTCCTAGCTCTGATTCCAGAAAAGATGTGTATGCTATTGCTAGCCAGAAAAGGCAGTATGGCATACAGTCTGACGTAGTCCCTTTGTGTTAACTGGGGTGTGCCATTGGAGGATAAAGCAGTTCATGTATGCTCATTGACTGGTACTGCTGGTGAATCAAACCCCTGTATGAACTGTAGTATTACCTGAAGCTGTAGGCCTAAACAGCACAGTATGGTGTATGTCCACATTGCCTGTTTTGTGTGTTCCCTGTAGTCCTCACAGATTACATACCTCAGGCATAAGGGTTTGTAAGTACTGACACACAGTACTGTATGGTACACACATAAAGCTCATCTGGGTTGCCATACCTCTGTGTCCTGTATGTATGTCTGATGTGTGTGTGGGTATGCCTGTAACATGCCCTCTGTCATATGTGTGTTACAGGATATAAGTGCGTAACTAGCAACATGTATAGTCTAGTACAGCAGTATGCCACCTATATTCATGAATGTGCACATATTGTAGGCAGGGGTTTTCCATCAACAACTAGTGTGGTGTACTGGTAATACTGTGACTGAACTTTACAATCATTGCAATGGATTACATATTTCGTTATGCATTAGCTTGATATATACCTCCTGTGGGAAGGTGGTGCATTGTGTCGCATACAGTGTGCCATGTACTGTTGCATAGTCTTACATAGTGGTTTCTCTTTGCTGCTGTGCAGAAAATTTTTTAATATATAGAGCGTGTCAGGCACTGTCAGGCAGTTGTGGGTTGAGCACTGATATGTGGTATTGAAAGTGTATATCCTCTGACAGACAATAGTTTGCTATTTATGGCAGTTCAGTGATATCTGTACTATAGAATGTTGTGTGCCACATGACTTGCTCACACATATTGTTTCATCGTCTTCCAGGGTCATGGCCCACCATCGCAATCCTGCCTATAGTCGTCCAGAGGATGAGATATTAACCACCTGTCTCATCCAACACTATACCCTGCTATTTTCAAGAACCAGCCAGGACCAGCATGAGCGGACTGCGCTGTGGCAAGATGTTGTCCGTAGGATAAATGACATAGGCATGCATAACCGGATGTATGAGCAGGTACGACATCACTGCAGTGATTTACTTAGACATGTCTGGCAGCATGCGTCTGATGTCCGTAGGCAACAGCTTGCCACAGGTGGTGGGGTTGCCACCCATCCCCCCTCACCATAGTGGAGGAGCTGCTCCTGAGCTTGGGGGCTCCCGGCCAACAACAACAGCACACATGTATCATCATGGAGGCCGGAGCCCGCCAGCAAGTTCACATGGAGTGTGCAGGTAAGATGGCATATCTGTAGACTACTGTTACCTCTATTGTTAGATCATGCATATGTGAGATGTGTACTGTGTAGTTAGAAGATGTGGAGCCTGTTGTGATTCAATACTGATAATTTGGAACATGATGTGTAGGCCTGTGACTGTCAACTATTGTGCTACTGTAAGATTGCAAACCCACAGTAGCAATGCCACAGTTGTTGCCACTGACAAACTGTTTCATATCCTTGTAGGTCCCTCTGGTGTGACAGCAAGGCAGCTGACCCATGCTGGTGAGTGTGTTCTGCATTTAATATTGCAAATGAAATGTGCATGTCATAGGTGAGGTGTAGGCCATGTACACATGTAACACACCTACGCATAATGCATGCTGTGCATGTTTGCTGTGAGACTATGCACATCTCAGTAATGTGAGTGGCTGCCTCAAACACATGCAATACACAGAGCATCCCAAACAATTGTGGCTACACTACAGTGGACATAGGATAGCCAGTCGATACACATGCACACGACATACACAACTCCGTCATATGCAGTACATGTTAATATGCTACACATGGCGTATTCAGACACACGCTGTAAGGTCACACTCCAGTATCCCAAATGTCATCCACGCAGCACACATAATATACCTGAGGGGTAGAGGCCTATCATGGGGCAGTGCGACACTCTTTAACACACAACACATTCATGTTAGGCAATGCTCCCTATCGGGCACCTTACAACCCCATGTAACAACTGGCTGTGAAATTGTGAATGTAGCCATGGTACTGCGGTTCAGGTACAGCATGATAGGTGCCAGTCTGGCAAACATAAGTAGCCTCAAGTGACCACATGATGCTGCATGATGATGGCTCATGGTACAACATGCCATCCAGTTACAGTAACCACAGTACTACACATAGCATTCATTGCTATACACCTCAATGTTGTGTGTGCAAACATATGCACCCATACAAAATATGCATAGCAATCACCATTTGCACAAAGTGACACATATATGTCTTGCAATGCTATTGAGTGTATAGGTCACATGACACACATTGGGTATGTGTGATGTTTAATGTTGCAGTTGTGTTGTAGCATGCCATGGCATGGCTGGCACTGTCATGTCCACAATATGTTCTACACTCACCATAACTACTGTACAATGGCTATGTTGAGCAATGGTATTCCATCAGGTATGCACGCACCACTCATCCTGTGTGTATACATAGCATGCATGAGCTAAACCTGTGTCCACAATTATCTGCTAAAGACACAGATGCTCTAATCAGTAACGGATATCTCTGTGACACACAGATAAACATCCATCCATGGTATGTATACCTGTGAGTGATGGTGCACAGCACATTGAAGAGCTTGTAATACTTGCATAGCAATGTTGTGTCCATTTACACATTGCGTTCCAGGGTGAGGCCAATCACGGAACAACAACACACATGCATCAAAGCCATGTATACTGTTATTAGCAAGGATTGTCTACACTTGCACTGCATGCTGTTGAGCAACACACGTCCTGCATGCTGACACATGTGATATGACAGTTTGTCTTGTGATACTGTACCCATCATCAACCACTATTGGGTATGTTCTGGATTGCTGATGGTGTGTGTGTCTCTGCTTTAGTGAGGAGTGTAGTTGTGTGCATGTGTTCATGTGTGCATGTGTGCATGTGTTCATGTGTTCATGTGTGCATGTGTGCATGTGTTCATGTGTGCATGTGTGCATGTGCGCATGTGTTCATGTGTGCATGTGTGCATGTGTTCATGTGTGCATGTGTGCATTTGTATGTGTTCATGTGTGCATGTGTTCATGTGTGCATATGTGCATGTGTGCATGTGTGCACGTGTGCATATGTGCATTTGTTCATGTGTTCTGACATCATGTACAGGTCGTAAAGTGTTTTTCCTGTCTTCCTCTCACAGGTGCTGAGGTTGGGTTGGTTCACTGCAGCAGGGACCTGATGTCACTGACACAAATAGTGATAATGAGGATAGGTGTGTTAAGGCACAGGCATGTTTGCCAGGGTCTGTCATTGGGCCACCAATCGACAGTACACAGCTGTCCACCCCATCCATGCACACAGTCATACTGCCAATACATCCCTCATCACCAATGCCCTTAGCTGAGGGACACTCTACAGTCGGCAATGGCCAGGACAGTGTGGTACCTATGGCACATGCATCTGGACACAGCAGCTATACCCAGAGGTCTAGAATGGTACCACATAGGCAGATGTCCAGGGGTTATCGTCGGAGCACTGCTGGTCATCATGCCCCTGGTAGACATGCCACAGGTCTTACAACCTCACGCATATTCCAGGCTGTCATGGAGGCACAGGCATGTATGGAACGGTACACCAGACATGGACTAAGGGCACAGAGGGCACATAACACTGCTTTAAATGACAGTATCTGTGACCTAGCAGGTGCCATCTGTAATTACACTGAGGTCATGAATAGACGTTGGGGTGAGACATTAGATGTCCTCCGCAATGTCATGCCCATGTGTCAGGACAGTGCTGGCCAGGTGAGACATCGACATGGATGTATGCCAGCAACATCAGCAGCTGGCAGTCACCGCAAATGTCCCTCAAGTCACAGCCGCTCCAGTAGTGCCAGTACCAGCCCCAGCAATGTTGGGGGTGGGCTGTCCATAGACCGTCCTAGAAGACCACATGCACATGGCTCTGGACAGTCCCAGCAGGGACCTGGGTCCAGTGTACATATGTCTACCTCTGAAGATAGTACTCAGTCTGGCTCAGTACCTGATACTGTCAGTAGCACCCCTGCCAGGCACAGGTACCGTATCCATGGCTGGAGACGGTGATCTATAAAGCCTGGCAGGTACAGTCTGTGGCTGTCCCAAAAATCCCTGTATATGGCAGCCACATGGTGGAACTGTGTGCATGCAGACACACACACACACATAAACCAGACACCGAGGGCTAACACATACCCGCACACATTGCATCAACATTGGCGCAAACCAGTACTCTTGGACCTCGGACACACACACACACACACACACACACACACACACACACACACATACACACACACACACACACACACACACACATGTCAATTGTATGGCTTAATGTAGGCCTCTGGCAAACCAACAACACACCCTGTGCATATGATGAAACCTGTGCCACCTCCTGTCATCTGTAACATTGATGCAGGAACAGGCTAACATGGTGCTGATGCACAGGGTGACTTTATGGCAGTATAGCAATGTTAGCATGTTGTCAGCAGTAAAGTGTAATGTTATCCTTGAAGGTGTAGCTGAGCAGGCATGATGCATTAAAGCTATGATTGTCAATGTAGTATTGTTTACACCAGTGTTAATCCCAATAGTGTACTGCCCGCCCACGTGCCACTTGGATGATGTGTGTAGTATTGGCTGCATGTGTTACAGAGTGGACAGTACATGTGGGATGTGTGCAGCACAGGTTTGCAGGTGTACATTTGTGAACATGGTGGAGGTGCACTGTCTGCATGTACGTGCATAGTGGACACATGGGCAGGGTGACATGCCCTGTATTACACAGTGTCAACACTCCATAGTTTCTATTGGTGGCCAGTATGCATTGTACTACACACATTTTGGAACTTGGGTACACATGTGTGTATGACATGGTTTGACACTGTGCTGTGGGTGATACTGTTACTATCTGTCATTGGTTTGCATTCTGGTAGTATACATAACCTCTACAGCCTGACCATAAACAATCGTTAGATGATGTCTTGACAAATGACACACAGATGTAGGACACACAGTAACATTTGTACCCTTCAGGGACTATACTATGCCAGTAACCAGTGGTGTTCACCTGCACCCATTCCTGGGACCACTCCTGATTGCCATATAGCTCACTTAGGTACAAGCAAACACAGTAGGGATATGTCTGTCTACGTCTGGGAATGCATACTGTGGCCTATAATGCATTCTCTGGATGACACACACATCCTCCACAAGGGTATCATACAGACAGATACCTGTTGTCAAACCCATGCGTAAAGCTATAAGCCAACTAAATCATGGTCATCCACCTTTACAAAACATAGTATCCCCAGAGTACCACAAAGGTAGTAGCCCCCAACATGTTGACAGGTACCGATGTGTACATACAGCCAAGTGTTACATCATCTTTCCTTTGGAAATCACATTTCCAAAGGTATTTTGAAATCCCTTGGTGAATCACATAAGCAATAAGGGGTCTGCATGCATATCCACAAAGGTTGTTGTACACCTATAATGAATAGCCATCATTGACAGACTTTGCTGCATTTTAACAGGTCTGAAATATAACTCAGGCATAAACCCTCATTCACACTATTCAATAGAAACCATAATTAGTGTGTGTGACACGGATGAGCTAGGCCAGGGATCACTGCAGTGGCTGGGATTGTCACAAGCATACAGATGTGACCTAAGGTCTGGAAAGAGGCAGCACACTTTGGCAAAGATAGCAGATGTGTTCATGGGGAAAGCAGGGTTCCCACCTCTGAAATAACTGAGGTAACATGTACATATATGTATTTGCCACACAGCTACCTGACGTGCAATGCCCATACTGTTGTCATTGTAATATGTCATACAGTAGTAAAAGCAAAACCCACAACACAGTGACCAACTGTGTCACACACATAGAGCACACACACACTCACAAAGTGCAGGATTCAAAGCCCTACCTAACTACTTTATGATACTAGAGCAGTACGCATTTACACAACACACTATACACATTACTGGGAGTTCTCCTTTCCACAGGTATATTTGTAGGATGGTGACATCATCAGACTTGACAAAGATAAGTATACCACTTTTAAGGTGTTGTAGTTGTCACCAAAAAGGTTGCTCCTCTACAAGGAGATACACATACACAGTTGTCAAGTGCAGGATTCAAACCCCTATCTAACTACTTCATGATACTACAGCAGTATGCATTTACACGACACGCTATACACATTACTGAGTTCTCTTTTCCACAGGTATATTTGCAGGATGGTGACATCATCAGACTTGACAAAGATAAGTATACCACTTTTAAGGTGTTGTAGTTGTCTCCAAAAAGGTTGCTCCTCTACAAGGAGTTACACACACACCCTCTCATACAGTTGTCAAGTGCAGGATTCAAGCTCCTACCTAACTACTTTATCATACTAGAGCAGTACGCATTTACACAAGGCACTGTACACATTACTGGGAGTTCTCCTTTCCACAGGTATATTTGTAGGATGGTGACATTATCAGACTAGACAAAATGGGTTACATTAGGTGACATTAGGTGGGCTACATAGAAGGTATTTGTAGACACTTTGGCAATGTGATCATCAAAGGAGAGTTTACTATCTACCTGGGTCTGCAGGGCCATAATTACATTCTCCGTACATACTGGATTACCACCTATGTGGTAATTTGTGTGCACTTTGTTTTATCCAAAGGGGATGACTATGCATTCTTTGGCATTCTGCTTGAGTGCATTTTTTTGACACCAGGTATCTGTCTCTGTAAAACCCTTCTGTAGGATGTCTGCATCAGCCGTGGTGTCAATTATGGACCACAGTTATCAGTCATCTGCAAACTTGTTCAGCCATACTCCTCCCGTGCTTGCCTGTACCTCTGAACAGTATCTACTGAACAGGTGGGGTCCCAGGACCAATACCTGTGGGATGTCATTTGTGACTGGTTTAGAGTCGGACATGGCACATGCAACTCTGAACATGTGTGTTTGATCTGTGAGCCAGTTGGCCACCCATCCTGTGACATAGCTGTTAATGTTCAAGCTGGTAAGCTTGTCCATGATGCCAGAGTGGGGGATGGTGTTGAAAGGCCTTAGTGAGGTCCAGGTGGGCTGTGTGGACTACTTTCACCTCCATCTATGTCCTTGGTAACTGTTTCAAATGAGTCAACTAGGTTTAGGAGACAGGATCTACCTTTAACAAAACCATGTTGGGTAGAGTCCAGTGTCTGGAGGTCCCCATTGTCTCTGTTTATGGGTTCCATGATAATTTGCTCCATAGCTTTGCAGACCAGGCTGAGTAGGCCTATAGGGCAATGGTTTCCTGGTTCTGTTGTGGCACCCCCTTTGTGGAGCTGGATGACTGTTGCTGTATGCCATTCCTTGGGTACATAGCTTGTGTTAAGGCTGAGTCTGGACAGTGAATGTAGGTGAGGGTGTAGTTCCTTTTGGGGCTGGTGTAAGTCGCAGCCTGGGATACCATCCAGTCCCATTGATGCTCTGTTCCTAGCTTTTGAGAGGTCTGTTTTTACCTGCATGTCCATGAAGTCTGGTGCTCTGCATTCTTCTGGGATGGACACAGGCCTTTTTGGGGGTGATGTGGGTGGGACTGTGCATTGAACTTGTCTCCCAGGATGTGGGCAATGTAAGTTGGTTCAGTATAACATTTTTCCATTTTGCAGTAGCTGACAGCATTTTTGAAAGTTGCCACATAAATGTTTGGTATAGCTCACAAAGGCTTTGTGGCTGTTATTCTTATATTCCTTGGCAATTTGTCTTTAGAAACTGGCCTTGGATTATTTTATGAGCGATCATTGTTTCTTCCTAATAATGATCAGTGATGCCTTTCCTGATATGAAGTTTGCTCTATCATGTGTTCGTTCCCTCCTTCTGTTGTATAGCTTATTTATGTGCGACAACCACCAGGTTGGTTTCCTATTTTTGGAGGAGAGCATAATGTTTTTATTTGGTATGTCTCGATCCATGCACCCCTGTAGAAGCTCATAGAATGCACTTGTAAATGATTCTGCAGATCGTATAGCATTAGCCTATAGCAAGGGTGCTTTTGAACTTTCCACTTTGGTCTTGAGAAGTGTGCTGTTTGCTTTAGAAACTTTCGTCACAGTGGTTTCCTTGACTGTGGGGGCATGATGTGGATGTCCAGTGTGATTACTTTATGATCTGATATTACCAGCGAGGGGTTTATTTCTGTTGTGGAACACTGGTACCCCATGTTGGTGATGATCAGGTCCAGTATTTTGTCACCTCTAGTGGGCGTGGTAACCAGCTGTTCCAGAGCATTTGAGTTTTTAAACTCTGGTAAGCATTGGGCAAAGGAAATTGTACATGAGTAATTCTCCCAGTCAGTGTTTTGGTAGTTGTAATCTCCTCATATAATGGTGTTTGGTAGGACCTTTATATTTCCCACTGTTCTCAGGAATACTGAGTGAGGTTCCTGAGACAAGGTAGGTGATCTGTAGCAGGCTACAATCTGATAAGCAGCTTTACCCAATGTTAGTTGCACTTGCATGGTCTCCAAGGCCTCATGCTGTGCCACTAACCTGAAGGTGTGGGTATCCATAAGGTAAATGGATACACCACTTCCTTTTGTATTTCACTCTGGGTTTTGGGGCTGAAGATCAGAGGGATTGTGAGTGTTTTACATGGAGCATGTCCAACAGCTCTGTGTTTGACATAGCTTTGTATGTTAGGCAGAGATCACCTCTGAGTAGGCAATATGCAAGAGAGTACAGCTGTAGCATTTTGAGATGGTCTGTGTATGGCATGTATTTCAGGCTGCTAATGCTATTTGTGAGGTATTTCTGCAGGCTTTCCAGTTGTTGTAGATGTCCTGTGAGGTACATAGCAAAAGGGGCGTTGTACTCTATTATGGATCTAGTGAGTGATGAGTAGAGGGGAACAATGTCCTCTTCTATTCTGCATGAGACACCTTTTGTGATGAGGTGTGCCACGTAGAAGGATTTCCGGACTACTGCGGGGATGTGATTATCACAGGTGTGTCCACTGTCCATCTGTGACCCAAGGTCTCTTATTACACTTTCATTGTTAAGTATACTACCGCCTATGTTGTAGTTCATGGCTACAGAGTTTTTACCAAAGGGGATGACAATGTACTTTTTGGGATTGAGCTTGACGCCATGGCTTTGACACCAAGCATCTGTCTCAGTGAGGCCCTTTTGTAGGATGTCCACATCTTCAGAAGTTTTGATTATAGCTCCTAGTTTGCAGTCATCTGGAAACTTCATTAGCCACAGACCTTCCATGTTAAAGTTTACTTCAGGGAAGTAGATACCAGACAGGACAGGACCCAGGACTGAACCCTGTGGTACTGCACTTGTCTCTGGCCTAATGTTGTACTTGGAGTCTGCTACTTTCACAGTGTGTGTTCTGTCAGTTAGCCAGTTGACATCCCATCGTGTGACATAGCGATTTATACCTAGTTTACTGGGTTTATCTATAATTCCAAAGTGGGGGATGGTGTTGAAAGCCGTGGCAAGATCTACATAGGCTGTGTGAACCACCTTACCCTTGTCTACAGTTCTGTTGATGGCTTCAATGATGTCTATCAGGTTTAGGAGACATGATCTGCCTTTTACAAACCCAAAATGGTTGTGGTCCAGAGTTTGGAGATTACCAATGTCTTTTTTTATAAGTTATATGATGATACATTCCATGGGCTTGCAGAGCAGGCTCATCAGGCTGATGGGCCACTAGTTCCTGGGGTCCATAGTGGCTCCCCCCTTGTGTAGTGGGATAACCGTCGCTGTGCGCCATTCAGCAGGCACAAAGCCTGAGGTGAGGCTATGACTGAACATGGTACATAGGTGTGGTGCCTGTTTGTTCTGTAGTTTGTGTAGAACACAGCCTGGGATGTTATCTGGTCCCATGGATGCTGTGTTCCTGGCTTTGGAGAGTGTTTTTTACCTGTGCAGCCATGATGACAGCAACTTTGCAGTCTTCCATTATAGAGATGTGCTCTTTCATTGGTGAGAGGGGGATAAAGTTAGCACTAATCCTATCTGACAGGATGTTGGCAATATCAGTTGGGTCTGTAAATTTAGTGCCATTGTGCTGCAACTCAGAGCAGATCTGAGTGTTGCCATTGAGATTCTTGACATAGCTATAGAATGCTTTTTGGTTGTCTTTAGAATCAGTGTCAAGTTTGTTTTCATAACTAGCTTTGGAGGATTTTATCATGGATCACAGCTTCTTACTGATGTGGACCATGGAGCTCCTCCCCTCATGGGATTTTACCCTCTTTTGCAACAGTATTTTCCTTCTGTTATGCAGTTTGTTTATGGCAGGGGAACACCAGATTGGCTTCCTTTTCTTGGAGGTTACCATCTTGGTTCTGTTTGGGATAGCACAATGCATGCAGTCATGTAAGTGCTTATGAAGTGCAATTGTGAAGGATTCAGTAGTCGTAACTGTATTGTCCATCTGCATGGGTGTCCTGCAGTTCAGCACTTCTGTCTTAAGAAGCATGAAGTTGGCTTTGGAGACATTTTTTAACATGGTTTCCTTAATGGGCGTGTGGGTCCAGAATGTGGATATGTAGGGTAATTAGCTTATGGTCAGATGGGACCAATGAGGTGCTGATGTCAGGTGTGGAACACCGGTCACGCAAGACAAACCAAACCCCATAACCAACACAAATAACCGCTAAGTGAGCTAAATGCTACTCATTGCCAGAAGTCACAGCCTCCAGATGCACACACTCGAGGCACTTCTCATTATGAAGAATATTGATATCTGTGCAGTATCAGTAACCTAGTTCAAGGCTCCAGACAGCACACCAGCACTACCAGGATAGTACTCATTCCATACCTTCTAGCATCAGAACCTGAATCATAGCACATAGGGT
The DNA here is from genome assembly GCF_019279795.1 of Protopterus annectens. Taxonomy (NCBI): domain Eukaryota; kingdom Metazoa; phylum Chordata; order Ceratodontiformes; family Protopteridae; genus Protopterus; species Protopterus annectens. The sequence continues at coordinate 79,572,205 of NC_056745.1, read as the reverse complement.
GAGGATGTATCCATATTCATCAAGGATACCTACACCTCTCTCTACATGCTCTCTACAGGATATGTACCCATAGAATGTTGCACAGCAATGATCTTCACACTCCACAGGGGTGGGGCCACGAAAACCCCTTGGCATTCATGCTCTATGAGCCTGACAAGTGTGCTCTGCAAGGCAATGGAGCCAATCATAATGGAAGTCAACAATACAGAGATTGGGAACCTTCACACAGTTGAGCACACACAGTATGGCTTCGTCAAATGCAGACCACGCCTCCTGAACTGGGAGGATTTCTTTGACAATTACCCAGGCTATGGATGATTGAAATGAGCTCCACACAGCCTACCTATACCTCGCTAAGGCCTTTGTCACCATTCCTCAGTCAGGTATAATAGATGAACTCACCAACCTGGCCATGAATCCATACATCACAAGATGGATTGCAAACTGGCTCACAGATAGATCCCACACATTACGAGTTGCTGGCTACATGTCAGACTCTACACCAGTAATGACTGGTGTCCCCCACGGTTCAGTCCTGAGGTCCCTCCTGTTTGGTATAGACTTCTCAAATGTACATGGCAACACAGGAGAGTTGTGGTTGACTAAGTTTCCTGGGAACTGTAAAGTGTTTACCATAATAGATTCTCAGGAAGACAGACATATTCTCCAGAAGGGACTCTATGAGACAGATGTGTGGGGTCAGAATCATGGCCTCAAGCTTACTGTGGAGGAATGCATAGTGATCCTCTTTGTTGAAAACAAAATACCCACAAATTACCACATGGGTGTTACCCCCTTAAAAATGACAAGGTGATAAGGGATCTGAGGACACAAGTAGATAGTCATCTTTCCTTTGACAACCATGTTGCCAAAGTGATTGGGAGATCCTATGTGGCCCACCTAATCAACAAAGGGTTTGCATCAGGATCCAAAGAGGTAGTGTTTGGCACTCTACTCTTATATCATCAGACCCATCATTGAGTACAGTGTACCATTCTGAATGTACTCGACTTAGCATATCCAGCAGCTGTAGAGACCATATAGGTACCTCACCAAGAGGATTACTGGCCTCAAACAGTTGTGTTATGCAACACAAAACTGATAAAACTAAATCTGTTCTTCGTTGCGTACCGCCTACTCAGAGGCACACTCTGCCTAACATACAGAGCCATGTCTAACACATAACTGTTGAACATGCTCCATCTACACATAACAACATTGAGTGGCCCTACACATTCCAGGGATATGAACCTCATCGGAATGATGAATACAACATGCTGGTGGGATAGAGTACCATCCCAGATACTTGCCTTACTGTGGAACAGAGTCCCAATGTACATCAGACAGATCCCCTCGCTGACACTCTTAAATTGGAACCTTGATGAGTGGATGGGAAACAGACAGTTCATGCCAGGCATCACATCAGCAGCCCCACTAGAAAGGGGCTTAGGGTACTAACTATTAGAACTAGGCCTTGGGAGACTACCCAATGGTGTGGTGAAAGCTGCACAACTTGCGTAGGCTGATATATGCCTTCGTGGAGATAGTGTACTACATACCTATGGACCTATGTGACAGGTACATGTCTACAGATAGTAGATGTGTACTTCATTGTACAGTCATGTTGTGCAGCAGGCACATGGACCGCATACACTGTAATGCTTACAGATACTGGTGGCTGTTATGTACAGTGGGAGAGATGTGCACCTCATGTCTTTCGTGCCATTGGGATGTGTGCTGGGTGAGACAGTCCTGGAAGGCTCCCTGTCATGGTCATCCTCTTACACACATCTCTGCCCATCCATCTTTGGCTTATTATACTGTGTTCCCCCTACATATATATATAGGTACATAGGTAGGTGATAGGCTATCTGCCTGAAGGCATATATTAGTATGACCAGAGTGTGCAGCTATCACCACCCATGGAGTTAGTTCCCTAGGCCTCTGTGTAGTAGAGCTGATGAAGTGATCCATGGTGTGACAGTTCAGTTTCACATACACTCATCAAGGCTCCTCTGGAAGAGTGTCAGTGAGGCTCTCAGCTTAATGTCGGTTGGGAGCCTGTTCCAAAGCAAGGGGAGTCTGTGAGTTAGTCATGTATCCCTCCAACATGTTCTACTTAATGTTGGGATGATGATATCCCTAGAGCATGTGGCACAGTGAGCTTGTGTTTACTACAGATAGCACATGTACATCAGTTCTGCATTGGACATGGACCTGTCTGTTGGGCAGAGATCTCCTGAGTAGACAGTATGCAACAGAGTACAGATTGAGTTAAATTCAGTCTGGTTGCATGGGGCAACTGTTTGAGGCCAGTAATCCTCTTGTTGAGGTACTTCAGTGGTCTTTCCAGCTGCTGAAGGTGCCTAGTCAGATTCATTGCAAGTGTGTTGTGGTACTCTCTGACAGGTCTGATGACTGATGAGTAGGGGGAACCTCCTTTGACCTACATGCAAAGTCCTTGGCAGTTTGTGGGAACACATAACATGATTTTATAACCACTTTGTGAATATGTTTCTGGAAGTAGAGATGACTATCCACATGTGTCCATAGATCCCTTATTATCACCTCCATATTTAGGGTGTTGGCACCTATGTGGTATTTGTATGACTGTAGCTTGAGGGCATAATTTTTACACCACGTATGTCTGACTGAGACCCTTTTTAAGGATGTCTCTGTTGTCCCACACATTGATTATGACAACTTTTTTGCAGTCATCCACAAACTTTGCTAAACATAGCCCTCATGTGTTTGACTGTATTTCTGAAAAGTATACACCAGACAGGAAGGGTCCCAGGACTAAGCCATGGGGGACAGCAGTTGTTATCAGCCTGAACAGGAGACTACAATTCTTACCTTGTGGGATCTATCTGTGCCCCAGTTGGCAATCCATCAGATGACATACATATTTATGCACTGGTAGTTGATTTTGTGGATACGACATGTGTCTGGGATGTTGAAAGACGCCTTTCCAAGGTCTATGTAGGATGTGTGTAGCTCATTTCATTGATGTATGTCCTGGGTGACTGCCTTGAAAACAGTCTAGCAGGTTTGGGAACCATGATCTTCCCCTGACCAAACCGAAATTGGTAGGGTTGGGTGTTTGTAGGCTCACAATAGCTCTGTTTATGAGTTTCATCATGATGGACTCCATGGCCTTGCAGATCAGGCTTAATAGGCTTATAAGACAATAGTTCATATGGTCTGTTGTGCACCAACACTTTTGGAGTGTGCCAAATGTTGCTGTAACGCATTCAACAGTTTGATATCCTGTACAGAGGCTGAGTCTCAACAAACTGTTCAGGTGCAGGGTCTGTTTGTTTTGGAGTTCACATATGACACAGCTAGGGAAGCCATGTCATCCCATAGAGGTCGCGTTTTTAGGTTTGGAAAGTGCTGTTTAACTATTGTATATGTGATTTCTGGGTTTTCACAGTCTCCAGGTATGATAATGCACCCTTTTGTCGGTGGGAAGGGGGTAAATATGTATGAACCTGTCTGACAAGATGTTGGCGGTGTCAGTCATGTACATGTATTAATTTACAGTTTGCACTGACTCAGAACATATATATGTTTACATTGATATACATGACATTGCGAAGAAAGCTTCATGGTTCTCTATGGACTCTTTGACGATATTTTTGCCACAACATGGACCGGATGATGTTAGGAGTGCTCATTGTTTATTTATGATACTGATCGGAGATTTATTGGTCTTCTTTGAATTTTCACTTTCTCTGAACAAGTTCAGTACTTGTAGTACATAGCTTGATTATTTCAGGAGTCCAATATATTATATGGGTCTGTTTTCATATAACTGTGTGCGCAAGGCAGGATTGGTGAATAGTGACAAGTTTCTGGGGTAAGAACTGCAACTGCCAGATATGTGTGGCCCACTGCTGTACTCAGACATGGCCTAAGTGTGTGAGCATGCCCAGTATGACCTTTCAGTATGTTGTTGACTGACATTTGCTTTGTTTATTTAAATGTGTAAGCATGCCCAGTATGACCTTTCAGTATGTTGCTGACTGAGATTTGCTAAATTTGTTGAAGTGTGTGAGCATGCTCAGTATGGACATATATACTATATGTGTGTGAAAAATCAAGTTGTTTTTTACTTCATTGCTCACCTTTGTGTTGTACATCAACAGGAAGCACGCTGTGGCTGCAGGGCTTCCAGGAGTCACTTTGCATAGACTTATCAACATTTATACATACAGGGCGGACAGCTATTATTTGTACATTTCTACCCAGGGGGCACACCTGATTGTTACTGTGGGTGTACATTGGATGAGGGGTTCACCTGACACTTATACACATTTGCTAGGCCTGAACTGCTATGTCAGGTACTCCATTTCAGTCTGAACTGTTGCCTATCATGCTGGCTTGAGGCATACTACTGTACTACAGAACTTAGCTTTCAATTTCACGTGTATTTGTTTGTGACTTCATAGCCTACCCATCCCACATCACACTGCCTGCCCTGCTGTTATCTGTCTACACAGGCCTGGGCGGAAGTTCAGTGGGCATGATACAGCATTTGTTTGTGTTTGTGTTAGTCTACAATTGCCCTGCTGTGTCTGTGCCAGTGAAATGCTGTCATGGCTTAGTGGTCCAGTACTGTGACTATAGTGCACAGTATCCTGAGTTCGAGCCCTGTCACTGCTTTTTTATTTTCCTGCTGGGCAGACCTGACTGGTTAAGGAACAGTAAAGCAGGTGTGAGCGTGTTTAGCCAACTTCGCCTGACTTTGCCCAACGTTGCACTAGTTTGCGCGGCGCAAAGATCCGCACAATTGTGCTTAAATATGCTAAATAGTGGTAAAATGTGCCTAACACTGCTTTATATTGCTTAATATAGGGCAATGATGCCTCAGGTGGTGCTGCAGGGCTGCCTATGTCGGATGCACATAGTACACTCCCTATACATGTTTGAAAACAGGTCGTGTCAAGTTAGGCATCCCTTTTATTGTATGTGCGAGTCAGAGAGAGGTGTCATTTCCAGGGTTCCTACTGAGTCAGTGTATGTGCTATGTGTTGACTCTTTGCCAAGGCCAGGGCATACTGGGCAAGCCTCCTTCTGCCTACTGGGGCAGGCTCAGGCTGTTCCTCTTCCAAGTCACGTTGTGCCTGTGAGGCCTTGGCAATGGTGGGGGGCTGTTTGGCCCTGCCCCATGCTGTTCCTGCTGCAGCTGTTTTCACAGGATCATATTGTGTAGCATGTCACATACCATGACAATTTGGGTACATGTAGTTGGTGAGTACTGCAAGGCTCCACCAGATGTGTCCAGGCACCGGAACCATGACTTGAGCATCCCAAACACATGCTCAATAATGTTTCTTGTTTGTGCGTGTGCCTCATTATGGAGTTCTTGTTCAGTCTGTGTGCATTTCTGATGGGTGTCATCAGCCACGGCTCCAGTGCATAGCCAGCATCCCCCACTAGGTGACCGTCAGGGATGTCCCCTTTGGCAAATCTCTGGTACAGCTGCGTCAGATGCCAGAAGCGGGAATCATGATAGCTTCCAGGGCAGCCAGCCCACACATTCATTATTATGCCCTGGTCAGTTGATGGAGGGGAAGCCCTTGTGGTTGATGTAGACACTACCCCGCTCACCAGGTGGTGCTTTGATGTGTATGTGCGTGCAGTCTATTGCACCCACCACCTCAGGGTATTCCACTATTTGGTGGAAAAGACGCATATTGCTGGCCAATGCCTCACTGGAATTGGGGAAATATACATGCTCAATGACATGTGCTGACATGGCATCCAGGAACTGGTGCAGTACCATGGATGCTGATGCCTGTGAAACCCCCATCATATCACCAGTTGGTCTCTGGAAGGTATCTGTAGCTAGTATTCGTAGGCCAACATATACCTTGGCATCCACTGGGATGGGTTCCCCTCTGTTGGTTCTGTGTGTGAGGCGTGGCTGGCACAGCTCAACAATTGGCTGCAGGAGGTGTCTGTCCATTCCATAGCGCTCCACTATCTCCAGCTCATGTAGTCCCTGGTAGGTTACCCTGGGTCTGTACACTCTTCTCCGTCGCCTCACTGTGGGTTGCTCAGCAGCATTCACAACATCACCACCCTCAGCACCTTGCACATGTTGGTTTATAATAGCAATGGCAGCCCCTAACATTTTGTCAGCCTTAAGCTTTTTTAGTTTTCACTCTTTCTATACTGCAGTGTTGCAGAGTTCTTGTGATAAAACAGGTTAGACTGCTGTTTGCAGAGTTTACATTGCTGGGGTGGGCTGGGCTAGTCGTCCGCCTGTCTAATTGGCTGATTGTGTTATATTTCACCTGGCAGCTCTTCTAGTTCTCCTTGGTTAATTTCCTACTACTTCTTTTCCTTCCTTTTTCCCTTTCTGTTTCCACAAGGGACGGCAGCATGCAAACAAGCACAAACAAGCGCACACGTGCGCACACAAGCTCTCACAAGTGCATACAAGCACATGCGCGCACACTGTGTAAGCACGTTTGCAAGAAATTTCAGATATATCCACGGAGTACGCCTTTGGTTTCTTGTTTTCAGCTAGTACCATTGTGAACACACCTCTTGCAATCCTGAGCAACTCAGAGAAAACACAAGCCACTGTGTCCAATCACCTTACAGTCTTTCAGACATACCCCCTCATGATGTCACCTATCTTCTACTCGACTACTACCTACTCCTACACTTACACTCTAGGGACATGGATCACATGCCAGGGAAAATTGGTATTCATTATCCTCATCCTCATTTGCACAGGATTGCCTACTAATGCTTGGTTACATCTCTCACACTGAGCTTCCCCCCCCTTAGCAACCACTACTCAATGGCCATGTAGTTTGCAGCCTGCCTTTCACCTGCATAGCAGAACAAGCTTTTTAGTGTAAATGCACATTTGTGGCTATTTTTCCCTTTTTTCTTTTTATTTAAAGCACAGCATGTTTGCGCGACGCTGCACTATGCTTAAACATCGCCAATCGAGGGAAAAAAATGACTTTGGATTTTATGGATTTACAACATTTGCAAATGCCAATGGCCTTATATTTGGCCATTGGCATGCTTACTCAACTAGATGCATCCTTTATTTGGAGCTGTCATAGCTCCGTTTAACTATTTGCAGAACGGTACTCCGTTACCAACGGAGTACATTTCTGCAGATAACACTACTCTTACATGGACAGGTTAGTGGTTGCTGGATCACAAATTTACCTCATTTGCATAGCTTTCAACAGCAAATGAGGTAATTTGCATACCATAACACTGTCCGTGCAAGAGTAGCTTTAGAAGCTCTCATGCACGCCCCTGCCCACTTTTTTCCAAAGTTGTTAATAATGTTATTTAGATAGTTTAGTTTTGTGGGTTTTGTCACATTATATTCAACAGTGTGACTAGGAAGAAACCAGAACTTATTGGTGGGATATTTGTAAGGAATTTTACATTACAGTGAGTTTTCATTCTGTATTATAGCTATATGGAGATTTTTCCAGTTTAAGTTGTAATTTGAGTCAATCCAATTTAATATGCTTTTAAGTAATGATGCTTTGATATATGTTTCCAAGTCAGGGAATCTTAAACTACCACCATCCAAAGATTTAATATGATGAGTATACGCAATCTTATTTTTGTTTGGGTACTACAGGAAATTTAATAAAGTTTTATTTATGAGTTTAATATAATTATTCCCAGGATGGGTGTCTAGAGCCAGAGCAATATATACAATTTTTGGAAGGAGAGTCATTTTTAACAATTGCAGTCTGTCCTCGAACGAAAAAAAACCCATAATGTTTCAACTACTTATGTATGTTATTTACCTGAAATATTACGCTTTTATAATTTGTTTCTCTTCTTTTTTACAAGTTTTTGCATAAGGTTATCCCTAAGTAGTTTAGTGTATTAACTTGTTCTCTAATAATGCTTTGGTTAACTAGATGAGATTTCCCTTTGTCATTAAGAATAATATGTTTAGATTTCTGCTTATTAAAGTGGAGGCCTGCATTTTTTTGAAATGTATTTATTATTGTGTCTCTATTTCTAATAATTCTTCATTTGACTTAGGTAAGGTAAGCAGAATAACGTCTGCAAATAGAGCTATTTTAAAATTGTATTAATTATAAATATTAATGTATTTGACTTCTTGATTATTTCTAATTGATGACGCTAATATTTATATGACAAGGTCAAATAATATTGGAGATAAAGGGCAACCTTGTTTGGCGCTTTTGGTTATGAGGATGTACTCTGAAGTGAAGAGGCCTATTTTGACATATGCCAAATTATCTTTATAAATAGCCTTTATTATGGAGATGAAAAATATTGGAAACAAGCATGCGTTTAGTGTTTCAAACAAAAAATCCTGGTTTACAGAGTCAAATGCTTTTTCTATGTCTAGACCCACCAACAAGGCTTTTTCGCTTTCTTTGTTTAAGAATTCTATTAACGTTAATATTCTTTTGATATTACGATGAGTGTACCTTTTATGAATAAACCTGGTTTGATCATTATGAACTAAATGTGAAAGTGAAACCTTTATTTTGTCCATAAATATAGACAAAGATTTTGTAGTCATTATTTAATAAGGACATTGGTCTATACAATTTACATAGCTGCGAATATTTCTCAGATTTAAGAATGGGGTAATCAAGGAGTATCTCTAAGAGGGAGGGATCAAATTTTTAGTGTGTACTTGAACCAGGGTTTTATGAAGTAAAGATATAATTGAATCTGGAAAATCTCTACTATGATGCCATCTATGCCGGAAGCTTTGTTAGGTTCAAGGTTTTTGATTTTTATTTTTGATTTCATTTAGAATTATTTGTTTCTCGAGAGCTGTACTAAAATTTTCTGGGATGGCATTTAAATTTAAAGTGATTAATTCTTGGGCTGTAACATTTTTGTTTATATTATCAGAGTTGTAATGGTTGGTGAAATGATATCTAAAGACTTCTAATATATCTTCGATATCAGAAACTGCCTTATTAGTACCTTCATGTAATAATTTTAAGATATTATTTGCCTTGGAAAGTAATTTTTCTCTTAATGATAAATTGTGCATGAGTTTGGGAGTAAGAGTATAAGAGTTTAATTTAATTTTTTATAGTGTTAAGTTTGTTTTGTGCGCCAAAATATCTAGCTATTTAGATATTTCTTGTTTACTGTATCTATTTCTTTGTTGTTATTTGGGCTTAATTGTGATGACTTAGATCTCAAGGATGTTAATTGAGATCATAGGTTTGTAGCTTTTCTTATACCAGACTATAGTTTTATCATAAATATATGCTTTTAAAGCATCTCAAATCATAATAATGTTTGTCTCAGCATTATTATTTGTCTCTAAGAAGAAGTTTAATTCTGATAATAACCATGGTTTAAAGTCTTTTCGTTTGGCAATATAGACAGGAATTCTAGTAATAGCATTTAGTTTCGTGAAGTCTATTTGTACAACTAACATAAAGTTCAAATGTTCATATAAATACACCTACTTTGTAAAATGGTTTATACTACTGAAGAAGTTGGCGACAAAAACGTTTTGTGGAATACGTTATTGGAGTGTTCTTGTTTCACTAACAGCCTGCAGTTGTTTGGTGGTGTTCCTATTGAGGTGGTTGGACCAATAAAGCATCTTTATATTTCGGGACCTGGATTTATTTGTACTTGGTACAGCAGTTGTTTTTTGCTTACAACTAACATAAGACAATCATGGTCAAATAAAGGACAAAGAAAGATAGTAAAAATGTAAGTTTTAATTTTAAGTCATTGGAGATAAGGACTTTATCTATTCTGGTTTGAGTTTTAATTCTATGATCAGTGTGTGTATAACTGAGTGATTTGTTATTTTTAGAGTTATATGTATCATACAGATTAAGAGAATTTATTAATTTCTGAAGAATTGTAGCAGTAGATGTTAATCAAAGTGGATAACTACTTGTTGTTATCAGAATTATCTAATAAGTAGTTAAAATTACCCCTTCCAATCAGATTCCCTTTTGATATATTATCAGAAGATTGAGATATTGTTTAGCAGTCCAGTCCTTGGAACCAGTAAAGGTTAGCAAGCTTCCAAATTCTATGATTTAATTTTTGGATTGTGATAGCTAGCAGTCCCTCAGGGTCTTATATAATATTTGAGGGCAAATAATATTATTCTTCCATGAAGCATGAGCTAGTATCGTATAAGTGTTTGTTTTCCAAAGATCCTTTTCTGTATTTTTAAAATGTTTTTCATGTAGGAATGTGATTTGTAGTTTAAGTTAAGGTATCTCAAAAGGTTTGACCTCTTCTTTGAATTATTGGGGTCTGTATTATAAACATGAAAGCTGTAAACACCGAATACATCTACATCCACTCATAAAGGTCACTGTACAAAAACAGTGAAATATGCAAAAGGCGAAAATGAAAACGCCAAATGTATTTCGTCAACCAATTGCACCATGCAGGCAAGCTCAAACTAACTAAATAAAATTAAATTAACACACTTTTGGAGGGGGGCAAGCCCCCTCCTGAACCCCCCCATGTGGGGGGCTGCACCCCTCACAACCCCCTACTTAAATATACCAACTCTGAGACTGCACTACAGTGGGGAAAATTATATATTCCTTCACCCCCATGATCGTCCTGCTGGCCAAGCAAATACGTTCACCTTTTTCATTTTTGCTGATTACGCATTTTGCTCTTTTTGTACATTAACGTTCATATGTCGATGTACTTGTATTCACTATTTTGAGCTTTTGTGTTTATAATATAGACCCGAATTACTGACGCTATTTGTATTAAGTGATGCTAAAGACAAAAACATGGTGAGTTATAGAAGTAATTTCTCCAATGGTCAGTAATAACTGATTTTATTATCTCAAAGCATTCAATGAAAAGATGAGAGACTTCCAAACTTTGATTTGTTTAAGTGACATGTTTGCAAGAATCATGACTGTGACTATGATGTGAAGTATATTATAATTAGGCCTAAGTGCAGAAAGAAACAACAAAATAATCATATCAAAACATAGAGAAACAAATAATGTAATCCCCCAACACATACATTAAAAAAATTCCCAGTTTGAAAGATGAAATAAAATCAAACTGCTTTCCCAAATCATCATGAACATACCTATCAGCTCTAAAATGTATTAGTAAAGAGACTTGTGCTGTAAACATACAATTGATTGAACATTTTCCACTAAGTTATTAAAATGTAGTGAGGAAAAAGGAGAAGCGCACATATATTAGTATCTTAAGTTCCATATGTAATACTGGCTGTTGTGGTTCCTATCTTTGTCATGAATTACTATATGGGTTTAAAACAAGCACAAAATCTTTATCTAATAGCTAGTCAATAAAAATTAATATTTTAATTACGTTATCCAAAAATGAACAGGTAAAAAGGAAGTTGGGCTCCCCTTTTATAATATATATATATATATATATATATATATATATATATATATATATATATTTTTTTTTTTTTTTTCAGAAGACTGGTGCACATATATTAGAAAATATTGTGAACAACAGTAATGAACATCAAAGGAGCCTATAGCCTGGCTCAGACATTTACATCTAGTTAGAGTGTATGTCAGTCCAACCGAAAGTCTCTCATTTTGTATTTAAAAACATGTTAATTAACCAACAACTTGTGTAAAAATCTTTGGGACAGCGTAATACGTATATAAAAAATGCATAAATGATTGCTTGAGCATAGTTATTCATCAACACTCTATAATCTTTTGTTCATCTATATTGTTCTAATCAAGTAAAAGCTGGATGTAAAAGTAAAATCTCCTAAAGATTTCTCTAAGGTTAACATTAAGGGGCTTCACAGTTACCTCAGTGAAATATATTAAAGTACATTTTATTAATATGAATAAATAATGTTGGACTGCATTTATTTTTATAGGATTAAAATTCTGAATTAATTGTTATCTATATTATTTGTAACAAGAAATATTGAATGACCAATCAGTAAAGGGAAAATGAGGTAACTACATTAAAATGTGCTTAATGTTATCTGTTCACCAACACTGGAAAAATAAAACTTCATGTAGGCTAGTCTTATTATGGTAATAACGCAACGTCATATAGCTACTAAGCATTGTTAAGTAAAGGTTAGCAATGATTATTACATTTCCTCTATTATTAAAACAAACTTCTTTACATCACGCTCTATTTCATTTTCTGTTCAGATGCAGATAATTTATTATGTGTTATATTCTAACCATTCATCTTGTATCTATTTATTATTTTACTTCTGCAAGGTCTTTGATTTGTGATTCTTGAAGCTGAAAAGATTGAAATGATTGTCAGACATTAGAGTTTATGAACATCTAGTTGTAATTATAAAAATGTTACAATATGAATGAGGTTTTATTCAAACAAGGCAATTCTGTAGGCAATTTACAGTATCGAAGAACATGGATGACAGAGTGAAAAAAAATGAAATCTCAGAATATTTCTATTACACAGTAGGTATAGGTGTCAGCTCAGGAATGTTAAATTTTAAAAAGCATTCATAGACCCCAATAATTCTAAATAAGTGTCATACAGAAATGTATGAGACCATTATGACAGTCTGTAGGCAAAATACGCAGAGTATAGGAAACTGTTCAGCCATTGCCTGAGTGAGTTATGGCCACAACTCAATAAAATGGTATAGCTCACTGACTGTCCTCAGTTTCTTGATCAAGGTCAGATTTTTTTTCTTTTCTAAGTCTTTTCTTGTTAAGCTCAAACAGACCGGCATACTTCACTGTTAAAGCCACCATTCTCCTCAACAATTGATCATTTATCTGACAGTACATCAGCAGTAAGAGAGCGGATTACAAAGGATTGTGGTATTTTTGTGTCTAATAACAGTGCTCAGGCCTAGAAGCTTTTTTCTTTTTTTAAGCAAATATCTAATGTCATGTGAGACATTACAGGGCTGCTTAGGTGTTTTAAAAGCTATTGATTTAGCTCCCAGTTCTGTAAAATATCATTACTTCATGCAACTCATAAACTCCTATTATGAAACTTGTATATAATTAAGACTTGCCAAGAATATTAGCAACCCCTTGGCCTTGGTGCTTTAAAGTTTAACTAATACATGTTTCAATAAGGAACAGTATAAAATGAAAAATTTAGGCTATTTATTAGCGTTGTTGCCTCATAGCAACAGGTTCTCCGGTTCGATTCTCGGCTGGGGTGCCTTCTGTGCGGAGTCTGCATGTCCTCCCTGTGGTCGTGTGGGTTTGCTCCGGGTGCTCCAGTTTCCTCCCACATCCCAAAGACATACTGTAGGTGGAGTGGACACTCTAAATTGGCCCTAGGTGTGAGTGAGTGCATGTGTATGCCTTCTGTGGAAGGTTGGGTGCCGGGCTGGCAACTCGACACTGTAAAAACTCCACTGCCAATCATGAGCGGACAGGTGATCCGCTGTGGTGACCCCTAACCGGGAAAAAGCCGAAAGAAGAAGAAAAAGGCTATTTATTCTGCTGTATTTGTGTTATAAATTCATTTCCTGCCTTCCTGAGGGAGAGGTGAGAGGGCTAATTTAAAATTGCATACATCTTCACTAGAGTGTGAAAATGTAAAATAACTGAGCAAAAAGGGTTTTGTTACATAGCAACAACAAAACATGTTAGTGATGATTGTAGGAGGCATTCAAAATGTATGGTAGATATAAACATAAAAGACTTCATTGTAAAATGAAGATGTTATCAAAATGTAAGCTTTTAGGCCATACAGGCTCACTCTCAGACTTTTATACCTGGCAAAGGGTCTGTGTAGTCCAAACATAAGTTTTGATAAACCTATAATTTTTATTGTGAAGTAACTTCTCTTTTACTTTTGAAAAGTATATAGCCTGTTCAAAATAATTTAATTTGTTTTCTAAAAAAGAATTCTGCTTGAACTGCTTTATTAATGAATACATGCATAAGATTGTGTGCAAGAGTGTTGTTTCATCTCTTCTTGTCATAACTGATGTGTGCCACCCCCATGAACAGTTTTATAATCTGTATCTTATTGTCAGGTAGCTTTTGCATTGCTTAATATTTTTTCAGATGGAATATTTTGTAGTTGATTACTCTATTTTTATTTATTTTCCAAACAGTTATCCTAATTCACCATTTCAAGAGCAATAATTACCACTGATTGACTGGGACTGAAGTTTGAGGTCTGTGAGGAAGAACATTGATGAGTCGTCTTCAACAGCCTCCTGCTTCCCCACCAGGACAGCGTGATAATCAACAAAATGTTCACTGCTGCATGTCATAGTGCCTAAAATAAGCATCAAAGGCAGTTTGCAGAATATTAGAAACACGATCTAAGTGCTTGTATGTTTATTTTTCTGCATTGCCTTCTATTCTGAATCAGTTAACTAGATAAAACTGAAGCCACGCAGCCAAGTCAGCTTTTTGCTCTAAATGGCTAAATTCCAAATATGACCCCAATGTCCAGAGTTAGAAAAGCATCCTGAGCAACGAAGGAGCTGACATGGGGAGAGAGGCATAACGAGTCAGAAGCTTTTCATTAATCTCTAGGTGAGGGGACAGGACCATATTCTCAGGGTGCAAGCTCTGTTCTTGACCTAATATAGAAACAGTACCTCAGACTGAGGTGCTTGCTTATAAGGGGGCAGACCCTTGTGAAGGATTATGTCACAAACAACTAACTAACATCTAGTAAATATCCCCGCCCCCTTGGACATCAATGGGTATGTGCAAGGGCTAGGAAAAAGAGGCAAAAAGAAATGTGTGATAGCACCCCTACTAGTACTCAAATCATGTCTCAGGGGGGAGACAAATCTGACAGGGCATCCAGCAGGGAGCTTTGATGGTCAAGTAAGAATCAGGTGAAAAAAAATAAAAAAAAAAAAATAAACGTATGTATCAGCAGTCTGCATTGTTGAATTCAACCACTTCTGTAATCTAATATCTTTACATTTTTGCAAAAGGTTATATCTCTGTGGGGTTTGGGTCTTTGCAGGTTATATCTCTATGGAGGTTGTATGTTTACATGAGACTTTGCATAAATAAGGAGCATTAGTTAATTTGCATCTTTGTTACAGACTATAAATGTAACTCTTCTAGATTGTATTTGATATTTTCTCTGTGGCTGACTTGCAGACTGACAATTTTAAGCTAGAACTGGGTTATAGTAAGATGAGCTAAGAATGCTGAACTGCAGTTCACAATCAGAAATCTACAAGCAACTCACCATGTGAACACATACATAGTAACATGGTCATCATGTGCCAAGAGTAAAAGAAAAGCTGTGGGCCATTCACACATCTTTGGATGGGAGTTGTGGCACATTTCTTGGAAACAAGAGTCCTATATGTATAACGTATGCATTTGCTGTGCTTTTTCAGCACCAAATCAACCTTATGGAACAGATGACAGTGTAGAATCCTTAAGATATGGAAACATCTCTACAACGGGTTTATGCAAGGCTCAGGGGAAGGATGCCCCCCCCGCATTTTAGAAGGAAGTAGCAGTCCACAAAAACCAAAAAAACTGACAGGCCATAAAAGATCCATAACAATGATAGAGTGGACTATTAAGAATTAGAAAGAAATTATGTATTGTTAGTATTATGCAGGAAGCCCAGAATTTCCAGACAGAAAATATGCAAACAGATTGTGAGAGAAATTGAGGAAAGAAAAGTGCTTGCACAAGAAAATCCATAAAAAGCTTCAAATGCAAATTTGTGTTCATTAATACGACAGATTCATGAAAACATTATACAGATCAAGAAACCTTGGGCCATTTGAAAAAAGAAGTGACTGAAGAAGTGTGAAGACACAAAGAACAAAGTCTAGAGATTTTTTAAAGGTATAAAAAAAGAAACATGGACATGGGAAAGAAAGACAGATCTGATATGGTGCAATATTTATGCAAAGGAAAAAGTCAAATTAATTAATATAAAAAAGCAATTCCAAATATAATCGAAGAGAAATGCAGGCAAAAACATCCAAATATGGAAATTTTCACTATACAAAAAATAAGATCAGAAATGAAGATTAGTAAAGTAGATCTAAGAAAAAATAGAAACGGAAGTTATAGAATACCTGCAAAGTAAAGGATTTAGTGTAGAAAGTCTAACACAGGTTATGTCACAGCAAGAAGGAATAGTGAGTCTCCCATGTAAGAAGAAACAGGTGGAGCAAGAGACATCTGAAGAGAAAATATTGACATGGGAAAGAAAAAGAATTTTAATTTGAAATATTTATGCAAAGGAAAAAGCAAAACTTATCAATACAAAAAAGCAGCACCAAAGATATTTGAAGAGAAATGCAGGCAAAGGCATTCAGATACGGAAATTGTACAATACAAAAATATTAGAAATCAAGGGGGGAAAGTAGAAAAGAGGATTAGTAATGGAGAAGTAACAAAAATAGAAACTGAAGTTATGGATCGGCTGAGAAGCAAAGGATTTTGTAAAGAAAATCTAATTCTGATAAAATCACAACATGACAGAACAATGAGTCTCCAAATTAAGCATTAACCAGTGAAGGGGGAAGCATATGATCAGTTGCCATATGTTGATACTTTGGAGCCTTGCGTAGGAAATCAGTACAAAAGTTCAGTCAGAGTCGCAAGGCAACGGAAGGAACATAAAACTGTGGCAACTCTGATGCAATCGATGCTATGGAGTGATAGGCCAGTGAGTTGCCATATGAAACAACAATAGATGACACAGGATGAAACTGATGAGACTATGGCACAGGAAGATGTTCTGGAAGTTTCTATAGAATGCCCACAGGAAATGGAGAACAAAAAATGGGCCCTTAGTTTAGAAGAAAATTATCTAAGAGAAGAGCTTCTTAATTTAATAGAGATTGTTAGACATATTAAGATCAATGAAAGAAATAGATTACAGAAAGTCAAAAAGCCCCAAAATTTTAGAAGTTTGACGAAACAAATGTACACAGCAATCAACACTGTTCATAGAAATGTATGTGTCATAACAGAAGCAAATAGGATATATTAATGTGCAGCTAAAGTAATAACAGATAAAGTCTTACCACAAAAACACAAGGAGGTAAGAGAAAGGAAGGGGAGAAAACTAATGCCATCACAGAAGTATCGAATAGAGAAAACTATAATGCAATTAAGACAAGAAGTGTCACTATTATAAGAGAAGAGAAGAAGGAGCAGATCAAAAAATACTCAGAAGGATATATGAGATAAAAGCAATGTACAAAATCAGAGCAGACTAGGAACTATTGTACACTACAGTAAATACACTAACAATGACAGCACAGGCAGAAAAACTTAAAAGTTATGGAAATAAATATAAAGGAAAAATACAAAACAAGCAATTTAATGATGACCCAAAAAGTTTTATAGAGAATTGGGAAATAAAAGTAAATGAATATAAATGCCACCAAAAAAAGAAGAAGTATACATACTTTGGGGAAATATCTATAAAGATCCTGTGGAACATAAAGATGCTAAATGGATAGAAGTAGTAAAAGAAAGAATAAGAAGTTCAAATGTACAGTATATGAAATGGGATGAAGTAACTGCCACATTAATTGAAACAAAACTAAGAAAAGTTCCTAACTGGAAAACCCCAGTCCCAGATGCAATATATAACTTCTGGCTAAAAGTATTAACATCTTTACATGAAGATTTAGCCATGAGTAAAAACTCTTTATATGAGCACCCCGAACAGATGCCAACCTAGTTAACAACAGGAAAAATGATAATTCTCCTTAAAAATGAACCTGCAAGATATCTTAAAAACTAAAGATCAATAAGTTGCATTCGGACGATGTATAAACCATACACTAGAACTGACACAGTCAGATTTTATAGTAATTTAGAAGAAAACTCAATCATGGCAATAGAACAAAAGAAAGTCATATGGAACAAAGGACCATTTGTAGTTAAATACAATCATAATGCAGTAAAATCTAACTGTAGCATGGATAAACTACAAAAAAGCATTTGACAGCACCCCACATTCATAGATAAAAGAGTGCTTACAAATGTATAAGATACACCCAACATTGATCAGTTACATTACAGTGACCATGAAACAGTGGCAAAGCACTTTGTAGTTAAGCCATGATAAAGGACAAATTATTATCCCGGGGTAAAAATTCAAAAGGGGGATATTCCAGGGTGACTCTGTCACTTCTGCTGTTTTGTCTTGCTCTTAACCCATCAAACTGTCTACTTAACAGATTAGGTCATGGTTACAATTTGGCTCCCAGAAAACAACAAAGTGCAAAGACTTCTTATCTTCTTTTAGGGGATGATCTAAAACTCTATAGTTCAACAGATGAAGAAAGGAAAGCACAACTGCGAGTGGCCGAAACTTTCTCAGATGATAAAGCAACTTTTAAAGCAGGAAAGCTGCAGCACTAAGAAACTCAGTCTGGGACAGGAATGTGATATAAAGGAACTTGAGCAGAAGGGAGTGTATACATATTTGGGAAGTAATGAAGGATCAACAATAAAACATGAACAAATGCAAATAAAACTTAGTAAGGAATATTTTAGAATTTGCTCTTCCTGTTCTAACTTATAGTTTTGGGATGATTGAGTGGCCCCAAAAGGTATTGTCTCAGCTGGACAGGAAAACAACAAAAATGCTTCATGCTTATCAAATGATTTATAAAAATAAATGTATACCAAGAGTATATATTCCCCATTCTGAAGGAGTATGAGCCTCCTCAAAATCGACTACATGTATAGATCTGCAGTCATATGACTGCTTATATATCTATGTATTGACCTCAAGAGATCCAAACATAGTGAAAATTTTAAAACATGAGGAGGGCAAGTCTAAGATGATTTCCCTGCTTAGTTTAGTAGAAACATATAGGTGTCAAGCGGGAATGAAAATCAAACCAGAAGTAGACAAAAATCAGGCAGCAACTGAATGTGCCAAAAAATAAAAGAAAGAATATAAGGCAAAGGATCAGATGAGAAGGCAAGAAATTTGGAAAAGGCATAAATATAGTTGCAAGTATAGAAAACAACTGGAACAACCTCACGTTGCTTAATATCTAACACGGGAATGGTTAAAGACAGGTGAATTTAAACCAAAAGACAAAAGGTTAATATTGGTAGCCTAGGATAGTGGACTACATACATGTTGCTTTACAAAGTCCATTGAGCATGTGGGAGAAACAGACTAATGCAGGTTTTGTAAAACAGAATAGGAAACAGTCACACATCTTTTGCTGGGTGCAATGCACTAATGGCAAAAGGTCTGTATACTGAAAGGCATAATAATGTGGCATGACTGTTGCATATGAGATTGTGCAAACAATATAATACTAAAGTAGTTGAGAAGCATTGGAAACATGAACCACAGAGCATTATAGAAATTTATGGCATTTATATCACATGGGATCACACATTATCAACAGTTCAAAAAAGATGCAAGAAAACCAGATATAGTAGTCCATGAAAATAGAATGAAAGTAGCATTGATCATTGAAATTGTTACATCCAGTCATTACAATGTCTTACACAAAGTCATGAAATACCAGGATCTGCAGGCAGAAATGAGGGCATTATAGAAGAAAGATACCCAGACAGTTCCAATAGTAGTAGGATCAATGGGACTCATAAAAAGAATTCACAGCCATATTTAGATACGTTAGATATTTGGATACGTTACCAATGTGATGAAGGAATCAATTCTGTGCACATTGCAGGCGCTGCGAAGAGCACTTTTGGCTAACATCAAAGGTTGAAACAATACTAATTTCATAAACTTTAATCATACTTTGACTAAGGAATAGGGTCCATTCCCATCCACACAGACACTATACAGAGCTATGTAAAACATACTTACCTGAGAGGAAAGTACTTATAAAAGAAACATTTTATGTTTATAAAGGACTACAGTTAAAAATAATGTGTCCCTTTCTGAAATATACAGGGACAAGAATTTGACATATGAGCAAATTTTTTAAAAGATAGGTGGGTGATGGGGATAGCAGACTGAGATATGAGCACAAAATATAAATTTCTGGCTACATTCCTGCAGAGGGGCATGATACTGGTTCATTCTGGAAATTTGCAGGAACTGCAGATATGCTAACAGATAATTGAATTAAAAGTGGAAAACTTTGAGAATAGAGCCATTTGGAGTAAAATCTAAATAACAAGGCTGCCTGAGAATGTTGATGTTACTGATTCTATGGCATTTATTAAACAAGAATATATATATATATATATATATATATATATATATATATATATATATATATATATATATATATATATACATATATATATATATATATACATACACACACACACACACACATACACACGCACATATATGGATCTACTTCACATGGCTGAAAACTTAAAATACTGAATTTCATTTGACTAAGATCATAATACCTACATTTCAAAATGCTGAAAACTTATTTGAGTCTCATTATACTGAAAGCTTATAATGCTGAATTTCAAAATACTTAATTTTAAGCCACAGATGTGGTATTTTTCCCTTCATTTGTGACTTGTTTATGATAAAAAAAAAACAATTGTAACTGTAACTTAAAGTGCCGACTGACAGAATACTGACAGTAGCATAGAGAGTAGTGTTGTAGTGTTTATAATGTGGGCATGTCTCTTTACATTTTATGGGAAGTATCTAAAGTAATATGGCGCATGTTTGTGCCCTCCAGGCAAGAGTGGTACTGTGTAGAGTACTGTAAGGTAAGTAAAAGGTATATGCCCTTTCCCCCACTGTAGTGCGATCCTGGAGTTAGTATAGTTGTGGGGCTGTGCGAGTGTCGGGGGCATAGCCCCCCCCACCTAGTTTGTTGTTATATCATCCAGTTTCTGTTAAGAAGGTACGTAAGTAGTTTTTAAGTTTTGGAAAGCGCTAGTCATTGGTGTTGTAAGTGTGCATATCTATGGCTTAACATTCGGTATTTTGAAATTAGGCATTGTAAGCTTTCATTATAATAATACTAAGTCAAATGAGTTTTCAATATTTTGAAATTTAGGTATTGTGGTCTAAGTAAAATGAATGTTAGTATTTTGAGTTTTCAGTCATGTGAGGTAGATCCACACACACACACACACACACACATATATATATATATATATATATATATATATATATATATATATTTCATAATATATATATATATATATATATATATATATATATATATATATATATATTAATGGTGAAAAAAACTTTATAAGTAACTGAGTGAGAACACTGCGTTATACTACAAATCTATGCAAGCACTTAGTTATAATATTTTATTTTCAGGTACATGGATTTTAAGAAAGGCAAGTGGGATGGAAATTGACTGGTATATATCACTGGGGATCAAGTAAGGTTAATGCCCACTACAGGACTTCTCTATATCCTAAAATAAACTTAATGGTCTCTTTTCTATAATCTATGCTGCAAAGTAGGTTATGCAATGTATCTGCATTTTACAAGCTACTTTACTTCATAATAAGGGAAATATCCAAATTGTCCTGCATGCCCCAAGAAGTCAGATCAGTTTATTAAAAATATCAAGAGATTTGCTCTCCTAATCATATGCAGAAATAGCCATAAAGACAGGCCCTGTTTTCCATAAGAGGGACAGGCCGTTGTCTACTTCCCTGAGCAAATCACATTGCAGAAGGCAAGAAAGTCCCAAAGGGGTCACTGTAAAATGGGAACATAGCCAGGACTGATTCTAATGCCCAAATCACAATCCAGAATAGATTCATAGATTCATAGGTAGGTACTAGGCTATCGGCCTTGGGCCCTATATAAGCCTAGACAAAAAGGATCCCTGGTTTTTGCCACCCAAGTAAATTATTTTCTTGTGCCCCTGTCAAGCAATGCCACAGAAGTGATCCCTGGGGTGAATTTTCTGTTTCCCATCCAGTCGTCAAGATTTTTCTTAAAGTGGGCCAATGAGGAGCTTTGCTTGACATGAATGGGTAGTTTGTTTCAGAGTATGGGAAGTCTCTGGGACAGGAATCTATCCCTCCAGCATGTTCTGTTTATTGTGGTGACAAGGTT
>NC_056745.1:79537727-79545227 GCF_019279795.1 Protopterus annectens | reverse complement strand
TGTTTCTTTCTCGGTTGGTGTTTTTACTGGAAATATGGACTTTCTGTGTTTTTTTCGTTTGGCCTTCCGTTTTACTATGGCTGAGAACAAGGGAGACTTACTAAATGATGTGAGTGTGTAGTCTATACCTGGAAGTGGTGAGAATGGAATAATGGTGCAACTGGTATAACCTATGAGCGATATTCAAAGAACTTTGCAGTTGTTAATGCTTGAAAGAGTCACAGAACCTTGTGGGTGTTCCAGCACTGAAGAGGATGCTGAAACCATTGTGGAATATAATATTCATCATGCCAAACAAGGTAACTGTCACAAAGCTCTTTATAAATCTACTAAGACTTATGCAGATCTAGCTTCCGTACTCAGTGGGTCAGATCCTTTTTCTACACCTGAGACACCAATAAATACTCTAGAGATTATGTTATATAAAGAAAATTGTGAGGCATTATGTAGACTACTTAAGAAATATAAGAGCTTGGATCTTGAAAAAAAATATTTTTTACGCTGCATAGAATTCGGCATGGTACCGAAGGGACTGAGGTTTTTTGAATGTCCTAATGACATTGAAACTGCTGATACATGTTTTGCCACCTTAAAAGAATTTTTTAGTATGACTGGCATCAGTTTTTTGAAACTGTTAGAGAGAATAATTTTAAAACTATGGCCAGCTTAAAAGAACAAATTGTGAAAGTTGACCGGCTGTTACAAAAAGACTTTCACTGTATAATTGGTGGACGTATTGAATGTTGCTCCATATTTGGGGAGGTGCAAAAGCATGAAGAGTTGATAATTAAGTGCAAGAATAATAAACTGAATAGGGATGCAATTGCTTATGAGAATGATACTGCTCATATGATTTTCAGTGGTGCATTTAAGAACAAGAAGAAGATGAACTACAGTAACAAGCATCAGTACTTTAACACAGGTTTCTTAAGAAAGCAATGAGAGAACAGCCTATGGAAATCAAAAGCATCTCTAACATAAACCTGGGAAGTGATGTTGGTGGAACTTCAGAAGCAGGCATTATACAAGGGGATGTACCGAGTTCACCTGGTTTAACTGATTCTATCAAACCCACCATTTCCACAGAGTCTGGTGCCAGACCAAAAGTTTTTTTAACTTCAGAAAAGGAAGCAAAGCTCACAGAACCAGAACAACAAAGACAAAGGAGAGAATAGCATCTGATTCATCAACCGACAATTAGAAAGGTATAAAACTGTAAATGACAATGTTTTAAATGTGTCCAGTTTTAAGTTAGAGACTGATCATTTGAACGTGTTAAAATTAGGTTTAAACTTTGCTCCTTCTAGGAAAGCTGACACAACAAGTACACTGTTGGACATGAAAAAATACACGAGGTTATTAAATTTGAATGACATATTTAAGGATGTTAATTTGAATGACACCAAGTTTATTGAACCATCTTGTTACAACCCGTCATTGGTCCATACCCTAAGAGTTTTTGAGACCACATATGAAAATCAAATTAGACGGTTATTGCAAGAAGATAATAAAAATAAAAAATATTATAACAACTTGACTAGAAATGAAAGATTAGCACTGAATGAATTAAAGAAAAATAAGAGTGTCAGAATCATGAAACGTGATAAGGGTGGCACTTTGGTATTAATGGATCAGGACAAATATATGCATAATACTGAAGGTATGTTAAGTAATGTGAATGAGTATGAACTAACTGATATTAATGAAGTACTTACTTGTTATAGAAAGGTATAGTCCTTTTTATTCAAACGTTTAATGAATGGGAATTTAGATAAAATAATTTATGATTTCTGTAATATAGAGAAACCCAAGCTTGGCACTCTATTTGCAATACCAAAGGTCCATAAGTGTGTTCCAAACCCTCCATTTAGACCCATTGTTTCTCCTCCCAATTACATCACAGAAGATATCTCTCTTGTTGTAGATCATATGTTAAATCCCTTAGTTAAGAAAATGAATACCTACCTAAAAGATGCATGGGATTTTTTTTTAAATAAATTTAGAAATTTTACTCAAGATTTCATTTTTGATTCTTGAATGTATATTATGTTTACCATTGATTTTGTCTCTTTATTCAGATGTATCCTGCATAATGTTGGGATTTAATATGTAAGGGAATTTTTGGTGTAATTTTCCGACTTTTCTAATTCTGAATGCAATTTTTGCTGTGATTTGATTGATGTGTTGTTAAATAGTAATTACTTTATATTCAATAAAAAAAGTATATAGGCAGATAAGAACTATTGCTATGGGGTCCCCAGCAGCACGTTCTTTTGCTAACATTGTTATGGGTTGGTGGGAGATCTCAGTGTTAGAACCTATACTGAAACAACATCAAATTCTGTATTTTAAAAGATTTGTTGATGACTTGTTCTTTATAATATCGGGGGACCTTGGAAAAGTGGATGAATTTAGAAGATATTTAAATTCAGAGTTTGATTTTTTGAAATTCATGCTGCGGGATGCAGATTTCAAGGTTAATTTTCTAGATGTTACCCTGGAATGGGATTTTATCAAAGAGAAAGTTACAAGTAAGATGCATTGTAAAAAAAACCTTTACAGTTGTAGAACTCACAGTAATATGGGAAGGTTGGAGAAGAGATGCTGGGTAGGTTTTCCTGCTGGCTCAATTGAAACAACAATCCACTTCACACAACATGGCTCCAGTGAGACACTCTGGTACATGCTTACAAGCCTACTGAAGGATGCTACAGGTTCATCTCCCTACTGCTCAGCTCTGAAATTTTAAAGTAAAAAAAACTTGCCTACAAACCTACGGGAAGCAAACCTACCCAAAAGATTCATCCCCCTATTACTCAGCTCTGAAATTTTAAAGTCAACAAACTTGTCTACGAACCTATGAGAAGCAATCCTACCCACAAGGTTCATTCCCCTACAGTTGGATCTACCAGTCGCTAGATGAAACCTGCAATTTTCTCATAACTGGCACCAAAACTTGCTCATGCATCTGCAGCATAAGTTGCAAAACATAAAAACATTGACTGCAGTTAACTTAAAAATGAACAGATAGCAGATTGTAACTCCTTACCTCGCAGGCACACACATAAGGTATCTTGTGGTCTGGATTAGCCCAATCAGCTACAGGACTCCATCCCATTAAACAGAAGCTACAGCTAACCCCTACTCTAGGTGCCATATTCAATATCTCTAGTGCTTCTGGACATAGAAACTGGTCTCTGCCTGCACAATAAGTGCTTAACACAAAGGACAACTTACTTAACAAAGAACTAAAGTGAAAATGCTTGGAGATGCTTATTTGTCTATGTAATTGGTCATAACGGTGTGTTATATGGTTGGTGGATATCTGAATTATGCAGCGTCATTGCAACTGTGTTTTATATCCAGCAAACGCAAAAAGTAGAATTTCTGTGATTGTCGACTACTGGATGTGCATTAACTGATCTTGGCATTATCAGGGGCTAGTATCTCTATACCTGCACTGTTATATTGACCAACTGTGAGATGTTTTGCCATTTCTAGTAGATAGAAGCTCTGTAACAGTACTGTTGTATTGAATAACTATAAAACACTAAAGTCCTGCATTTTGGTACCTGTTTTAGTGTGAACACAGCCTGTTTCTACCATAATGCACACACCAGTGTTTTAGAGACTTAACCTGTGGTTTAAAGCTAATTAAGGAGTCCTAGCACCCAGAACAAATTTTCTCTCTCTATCCCTTTCCCAGGTTCATACCCCTACTGCTCAGCTCTGAAATTTTAAAGTCAACAAACTTGTGTATGAACCTACGGGAAGCAAACTTACCCACAAGGTTAATATCTATGCTGTAACAGTACTCCCATGGCAGACATTGAACCTTTCTGGGTCCACAGCACTAGGAAGCAGCTCCTAAGACTCCCTGTAATCTGTACCTTTGACTTCAAACTGGATACACCAGTCGCTAATTAAATACAAACAGTATCATCTAAAAATAAATCTTTTGCTAAGTCATGACTGGATATACCAGTCGCTAGTCGAAACCTGCAATTTTCTCATAACTGGCACCAAAACTTGCTCATACATCTGCAGCATAAGTTGCAAAACATAAAAACATTGACTGCAGTTAACTTAAAAACTAACAGATAGCAGATTGTAACTCCTTACCTCGTAGGCACACACATAAGGTACCTCATGGTCTGGATTAGCCCCGTTCTGCTCCCCCTCACTGCACTCTGGCTTGCTCCACACCCCTCCTTGCCCCCAATTTCCACCCACCCCCCATTGGTACTAAATGTAAAGCCCAAGGATCCATACCCCCTCTACCACAACCTTCCACAGACAGCTACAACTACTAATCACTACCTCTTTCTGCCCCATAGTCTTACTGTGATACTTATACTCTCCACCTCCAAATCCAGCCTTAAACAACAAACCTCAGACAAGGACTACATTGTCCTCCAAAATGAGACGAATACTGTCACTGTTACCACTTTTGCTTGTTCCTTATCTTCTTGCCACCTACAAAAACCAGCCCTGCCTAGGCCTTCACCATCCCATATCCCAAACCATTACTACTTCAATTACAAATAAAAACAACCATCTTATAACTCCCTATGAACTTGACTTCTCCCCTCTTAAATACTATCAATTAAACAGACTATGGACTATCTCCCCTAAAAACAGATATTATCATAAAATAATTAATAAAGCCCTGAAATTCATAATTACCCTTCAATACAACCTAATAAGGGATTGAGACATCCACCCAAACCCTGGTCCTACCACACCCACAAATACTAGCCCCCAGACCATCATCCCCTCTAACATTTTTATGACAACTAGACCCTCTAACTCTCTCCTAACTTGTCACCTAAACATTAGGAGCTTAAACAACAAAATCCATAATCTCCATGCCCTCTTATCACTCTATGCACCTTATGTACTATGTCTTACAGAGACCTGGCTAAAACCAGGAACTAAAGGCAATGAAGTTGTCCCACAAGGGTACAACATACTTAGACTTGACTGCAAGTCTAGAAAAGGTGGGAGAGTAGCAGTCCTCTATAAAAATAAACTAGATGTCACTCGAGCCCCACAACAGCCTCCCAGTTCAATAATGCCGAAATTATCATTACCAAATTACAGCTTAACAAACATAAAAGTATATTCATAGTATTCATGTACATCCCCCCAGATAATAATGCAAACACCATAGAAGACCTCCTACAATAGTTATCCAGTACATACCCCCATGAAACAATGGTGACTATAATATTGACTGGAATAACGGCCCCTCTGAATCCCCCACAACTCATGTAAACCTTTATGGTTACACACAACTCATTACCACACCCACTAGAACAAACAAAACCAATAACAAAGATAGCATCCTGGACTGGATCCTTATCAACGACCACCCAGACCTGTACAACTCTGGCACCCTCCCAGATGATGTGAGTAACCACTTACTCACCTACATCATCAAACATAAAACAGACAACCTCCATCAAACCAGCGATAAATCAGTCATAGACAATAAGAACTTCAATAACAACCTTTTCCAGAATGAACTCAAAGAATGCAATTGGTCTACCCTAATGCTTCTTCCATTGGATGATGCTGTAGTCTACTTTAATTCCAGATTTTTCACCATTCTAGACTCTCATGCTCCCCTTTGCACCCTTAGAACTAAAACTAAACCTGCCCCCTGGCTCTCTAAAGAAACCAAAACCAAAATCATAGCAAGAAATGAAGCATGGGACAGATGGCATATATCTAAAGACCCACTTGACCAAATCAAATTCTGACAGTTAAGAAATTATACCAAAAAATCTACACTGCTAGATAAAAAGAACTTCTACCACCACCTTCAGCAAAACCATCAAAACAAACCTCAAAAGTTTTGGACAGGAATTAACAAATTGCTCCACCCTGGTCAATTGTCCACTCCTGCCCCATCAGCTTGCAACCTAAAATCCCCTGAGGAAACTGCAAATGTCTTTAACAGTTTCTTTATTGAGACCATCCAATCACAAGCTAGCAAACTGGCTCCCAATTCCTCTAACCCTGATTCTACCCCAGACATCATCCCACTCTCCTTTAAATTCCAGCCTGTTTCTACATCAACCATCAGGTCTCTAATTAAAAAATTAAAACCCACTACCCTAGCAGCAGACCTCCTTCCACCAGAATATCTACAAAAAGAAGCAGACCCCATTGCATACCCTGTTTCCATTATTATAAACCGTACCTTGACAGAAACCACCATCCCCTCAATCTGGAAGATCTCCCACGTTAATCCCCTACAAAAAGGAGTTAACTCTCTAGAACTATCAAACTATAGACCAATAGCCATACTGTCACCACTGGCCAAAATAATGGAAAAATGTGTTCATAAGCAACGCATGCTCTATCTCACTCAGAACAAACTATTAGCTAACTTTCAGCACAGCTTTAGGCAAAATCACAGCACCACCTCAGCCCTCCTATCCTTTTCTAACTCCATTAACTATAACCATAATGCTAACAAGCTAACCTCAGCCCTCTTTTTATCTCTTGAAGGCATTTGACATGGTCAGCCATCAATTACTTATCCATACCCTAAGAGCATTCTCCTTAAATAATTGTGCAATTAAATGGTTCTAATCTTACCTAGCCAGCAGACAACAAGGTGTACTATGGCAGCACACACTATCTGCTCATCTTCCCATTACACTAGATGTTCCCCAAGGTTCCATACTAGGACTCCTTCTCTTCTCTGTTTTTATCAATGATCTACCCACAGTCACATCCAAGGCTACCAGCATTCAATATGTGGACCACTCCACTCTAATCTGTGCAGCCTCCTACACAGCCTATCTTATGACACTAGCTCAAAACACTTTTAACACTGTTGAAAAATGGTTTGCAAACTGTCAGCTGATTTTAAACCCTAACTAAACTAAGTTGCCTATATTTGCCCCCACTTGTAAATCCTCCTCTCCATACTTTACTATACAATCCAAAAATGGCACACTGATATCCCCAGATGTGCACACCAAATTCCTAGGAGTCACAACTGATAATACCCTAAAATATGATACCCATGTCAATCAAACTATCAAAACTGTTAACAAAAAACTAGAGTCCCTCTACAGGATCAAACCTTCCCTAACTCCACTCACCAGAATTTCTGTAGCCGCTCCCTGTTACTGTCTACCCTTCTCTATGCCTCCCCTCTATTCACCAACTTGAATAAAACCACTCTTAACAAACTCACTAGCTGTTATAACCACATCACAAGATTTGCTACTGGTGCGGCCTATAGGACCCACCACTGCCTCAACTTAACTCAACTAGGGTGGCTAGAATGGACTAGTTTACTGCAATACAACCAACTGATTATTGCCCACAAAGTTCTTAATTACCCTAATAAGACACCTGCACTAAACAAAATGATTAACCCCTACAGCAACCTAATGTCCCTCCACTCTGCCAATAAACTACTAGTCCAAACCTCCAAAAGCAAAAATGTGGCCGGGGACTCTCTGTTTGCTAACTCTG
>NC_056745.1:79505227-79530227 GCF_019279795.1 Protopterus annectens | reverse complement strand
CACTCCTGACCCCTAAACCCAAAAGGTAGTAACCTGTATACATATCTGATGTGTGATTGTGAGAAAAGTAAAACAAATATTATTACAGTAATGTTTTCCACTTTGTTGCTCCTAGACAGTCCACTGTCCCTACACAAACTATAGAAAACTTCTTTGCACATCTCTGAGGTCTGTATGGAAAGTGAAAGAAACAATGACAATACTGACCCAACCCCAAATGCAAGCCCCACAGGTGTGGTGCAGTGGTTAGCATTGTCACCTTACAACAGGAGGTTCTCCAGTTCAGTTCTTGACTGGGATGTTTTCTCTTCAGAGTCAGCATGTCCTCCCTGTGTTAATGTGAGTTTCCTCTAGGTGCTCCAGTTTCCTCCCACATTCCAAAGACATGCATCTGGAGCATTTCTCCCTGGGCCTCTGTTGAAAATGAGCCCTGTCCCAGTCAGACTTACCTGGTAAATAAATGTTAAATAAATTTAAAAAGCTATAATTATCTCCTCTACCCACCTCTAAGATTTCAATGTGATGAAAATTAAAGAAGTAATGACCGTACAATCCATATCCCCTCACATAACCTACAGCAACCTTCTGTACCCATGTCTGAGACACATAACCTACAGCATCCTTCTGTACACACATCTGAGCCACATACCCTACAGCAACCTTCTGTACACACATCTAAGTAGGGTTGATTTTAGAATAGGGGTGATTAAGGGGAGAGGCTACCATTAAGTCCATGTCAGAATCCATTTATACAGCCTGGTGTGGGGTCATCAGATTTCTAGAAGATCTAAGTGTCTGAATGTTCTTTGATATATTTTATGCCTTGCTTTTGAAATATAATGCACATGAAGGGCATGCAGACTCCACATATCCAAGAACTCATCCAGTGCTAATCAGTGTGAGATGGCAGTGCTACCTACTGTGAGATGGCAGTGCTAATCACTGTGAAATGGCAGTGCTACCTACTGTGAGATGGCAGTGCTAATCACTGTGAGATGGCAGTGCTACCTGCTGTGAGATGGCAGTGCTAATCACTGTGAGATGCAGTGCTACCTACTGTGAGATGGCAGTGCTACCTACTGTGAGATGGCAGTGCTAATCACTGTGAGATGGCAGTGCTACCTACTGTGAGATGACAGTGCTAATCACTGCTCCACAGTGGTATTAAACTATTAATACATTTTCTTCCTCTACTGGATTTTATAGGCGATTTGTGGATAACATATTCATTGTGTGGAAATATAATGAACAAGACTTTAAGGCATTTGTTGACTTTCTACACAACACAACTGAAGTTTTGAGGTTTAGATATAAGGTTTCTAGAGAATCTTTGGAGATCTTAGATATCTCTGTATGCAGACAATATCTACAAGATATTTCAACACATATATACAATAAACCCTGTATAAAGAACATTCTGTTATTAAAAAGTAGTATACGTCCATGTCATGTTACACAGAATATCTTAAAAGTCCAGTTTTTAAGAGTAATGAGGTTACACAACAAAGATGATGACCTGCAGTTAGCCTTTGAACAATTAAAAAAAGATTTTGTGGAGAGGCTTATAGTCTATTGTAGAAGAATGTGCCACGACAAGCTTAGCCCTTAGAAGCACTAAAGGTAAACCTTATTTTTCAAGGAGAGCTGGACATAGATGTGATAATTCTACACCTTGACAGCATTGTGTTACTAATAGACCTACGTTCACATACTCCAATGATGTTGGGGTAGTTTGCGAGGTGTTGCAGAAGAACTGGCCTAGTTTGCTAGCAGATCCTGAGGTTAAACAGATCATTGACTCTGAACTGAAGTTATACTTTAGAAATAATTTGCCCCTAAAAAGACAATTATGTTATAGGAACTATAACCCACCTCTGTGATACCCGAGTCAGAAAGGAAGGGGGCTTTAGATACCATAACTGTAAGGCTTGTGATTACATCTTTACATGTACCTCATTTATACATAATAATACTGGTGTCACCATCAATTTAGACTATTAGACTAACTGTAAAAGCAAGGACCCTGTATATTTGGCTACCTGTTGCATATGCAGTGCCTTCTATACTGGGAAGACCAATAGAATAGGATTTTGGAACACTTCAATGATATAGCCAGATGTAAAAACTATAGTGCTTTCCTAGCACATTATGTTGAAATAACTAGCCATTACTTTAATTTTTTTGTGTTAGAGTTTATGAGTCACAGTCTTAAGGAATTTGATAAGAAGAACAGAACTGAAGTATGTGAACAGAGATGGATTTTACTACTGAAAGCATATGTTGAACCAGGTTTAATTGAGAGGGTCTCCTTTAAACCTGTTTTAAAGAAAAGACCATTACGACACTGATAGGTATTGATATTTACATTTTTTTCTGTTTTGTTCCTTGTTTAAACTGGTGTGTAGTGTTCTCTTTTTATTTGTTATACAATAACTTTTATGCAGCTTTTGTTTTTATCTTAGTTTTCCATTAGAATATTAGTTTTTTTCCCTTTGCTGCATGTATACAGCTACATATCTAGTTTTAATAGATCTAAATGTTTGTGATGTTGCATTTAGTGAGTGTGCAGAGTTTATGTATGACATTTATTGATTTTTTTATTTTTGTTATACCTGTACATTCAGGTAAGTTCCTGATACTCTTTCTGCTTCTGCATTTAATGCATTTATCTATGTTTATGGTCAGGTTTGAAGCAATACTGCTCAATGTCTTTTGTGAGTTATTACTGTGTTTTGAATAAGCTTAACAAATCTTTATATTTCATGATGTGAATATTGTTTTATTACTATGTCTTTAACAAATGGTAGGTTGTTTTTATTATTTGGGAGGGATTTTTTTTATTAATGTTATCACATGATTGCTGAACTTTCTGTGATTGGTTGAGTGTTTAAATAGTACTTAGATTTTGTGTTCTGTAATGGTCTGATGAAGCAGAGGTTACTCTGCTAAAGTGCTTATCTTCTGTTTTAATAAAGTTACTTCTATATATAGTGATTTAAAGCCATGTTTGGGAGGTGTTTTTGTTACTGATTAGGATTTGACTGCTATGTTTATTTCAACCTTAACTGAGTGGGCTACTTTTTCTTTTCTTGCTGTTTGGTCTGTTGTGCTTACCCCTGGCAGGGGTTGATGGGGCTCTGTGTGGTGTCATTAGCCAAGGCTCCAATGGATAACTGCAGTCACCTGTTTTCAGTGGAATAAGAAGGAATATTTGATCATCTTGCTACATGTGACAATGCCTGGCTACTGCTTTCCTTGCAGAGGTGGCTGTGTTCTTACCTCGTAGGAACCCCTTCTGTACTTCAACATGTTGGAAAGCAGACCTCATGGAACTTTCCCTGCATATTCTGCATCATGCACACTGTCGGGGTGTGTTGTCTTGTTATTAATAATGAGGTCAGCTGCAGAGCACACCACCTGACCACTGAGTGATGTCCACCCCTTTCTATTGTTGTACCATTCAACATCAGGTATAGATGATGTTTTAATAGGGAAATGAGTGCAGTCTACTACATCATGGATAAGGGGGGCATTGGCTATGGCACAGAACTGTTACATGACATTTCTGCATTCTATGGCTGTTGTTGGGAAGTAAATCTATTCATCCACCTTGGTGCACACTGCTACCAGGAACTGTACTAGAATGCAACTGGCAGCTGTCTGGAACACTCTTAAGGCATCTGCCATATGCCATTGAAATGTCCCAGTGGTCATTATACCCAGACTCAGGAAACCTTTGTTTCTACTGCTACTAGATTCCCCTCCAGAATACGAGCATACATGTGTGGAGCATACATCTGGCACTGTCTCTCTGTCTAATCTGTATCTTTCTATTAATCTGTGTTCTGAGAGTTGCCTTAACTGTAGCCTGGCTCTGCACCTGGATGTCTGCCTTCTGGCACACCTTTGCAGAATGAACTCTGTTATGGGTTGCAGTACCACAGCCTGCTGCATTTTTTTAAGTTATATTTGCAGAAATCACAGAATTCCGTAGGAATTTGCAGAATATAGTCACATTAACATTCTGCACATATGGCCTATGCCAAGTACTTCAGAAAGCTTTCAACAAAGTACTGTAATGCTTTTAAATTGCACTGGCACACTAGTTGTGTTTTGGAATCTGGCAGGGTGCATAGAGTTTGCAATTATCTTACATTGAATAGATAATCACTTGGCACTGTTTTAGCGTGCGTTATTAAATTGTGTCTGCCACTAATACACTTATGTATTCCTTTTGAGTGTTGTACTGTCCATAACCTTCTTCAGCCCTATGTATCAATAAATGGAAGAAGCACTATGTCCATATTAACTATATTATAAGAAACCATTTTTTTAAACTTTCTTTTACAACATGCTATTCTAGATGCCCATTTTATACTCATTGCCCTTGCAGATGGTCAGGCTCAGGGGTCTGCATCCATGAGAGAATATTTTGTATTTAATTCCTCTTATCCTGCTGTCTATCCAGGTTACTCATCCAAGTCCTACAACAGCTAAAAAGTAAAATATCTTATGGATAAAGACATGTTGACAAGCCTGAATTCTGTCTGTTGGCCAGATTCAGACTGTGGCCTATCTGTCCATCGTTTCTATGTTTTCATATCAAATAGCTTTAGGAGGTCCCCAAGGCCCAACCACTGTACGTCCTTGTCTGAATTCCATGCATCCATATTCTAAACCTATCCTGATGAGGTTTGCAGTAGGGAAGTGATGAACCAGATACTCCCACTCCCAATAACAATTTGCAGCTCATTTTGAGGATTATCCAGACATTCTCAGGTGAGTCTAAAAATTTAATCCCGCCAACATGCCCTGGATCAGACCTGCTGTTTTCTCCCAAAGGATAGTGTCTCTGGATATGACTTCTGTGGGTGACACTTGAGTGACATCTTCACGGGGTGCCAAATCACCTCAGCTGACTGCTCTCTGTGGAAAAGCAGGGTCTGCACTCCTGGATCTTCATAGAGTGACGTTACTCATTTTTTCATGGACAGCAGAACCTCTTATCTGATGCTTGTACATACTGCCTGCCCTACTGCCATGGTTGCACCCATTCAGTGATCGGTTTTGTATATCTTTTACTTTCACTAATGAACTTGACACCAAGATACTTACCCCATCTACAGAAAGCCCTTCTTACTTTTCCAGGAGACAGTCATAAAATCAGATTCAGAAGTGGAGGTTTTCACCCCAGCTACTTCAGACTTGGCTGTGAATTTCTGAAATGAAGTGTTAAGAGTTCAATTACATGAGGCTAATAGAATAGCATCATCTGCGCACAAAATGGATGTCACTTTCATGTCTCTAAAATGGCTTCTCTCCACACCATAACCATACCCTAATAACCTCTTCATGGAAATAACAAACAGGAAGAAAGTGAAGAGCCACCCCTGGTGGAGTCATACCCCCCCACTGTGAATGTATTCATCTTGATGCTAGGTCTGTAGATGTGACTATCACCCCTCAAACACAAGTACTGAATGGACTACAGCAGCAGCAGCAGCAGCCCTGTAACCCTATACTATTAGAACACCTCCCATAATGCATTCTGGGGTACACGGTAATATCTTGATACCCAGAAAAACAACAAACCAACTTATGAAAATAAAACAAACACAGTCTCTGATCTTACTTGAACCACTCACTGCAGTTTTATTGTTAAGCGCTTTTCGTCAACACTCATGGAAAACTTCTTCAGACAATATAAATACAAAATAAATAATTAAATAAATACAAAAGAAAAATAAACACTTATAAAAATAAACACTTGCACATTTAATGTTTATTTATCAAGATTTCCCTGTAGACAATTTTTTTTAGCTTTATTTTGACATTGTTAGCCTTCTAGGTTGTACAGTTGTCTGATCATGTTATGTTTTGCGTAGCTGCACAATGTTCATTTTAAAGTGTTTATTTTTATGTGCTTATTTTTATTTTTATACATTTTTATATTTTAAATAGAGCAGCATGTATGTGTTTTTAAGAAAGATTGTTGCTTCAATAGGAAAAGTATATTTCATCTACATTTACATGTATTTTCCACGTAGATTTTTAGTTGAGTGTCAAGTCTGTGAACAGGGTTACTATGCTTTCTAATTAATTAAATATTCATTTGATTAATTAGGGTGATGAGTTGATTGTAAATGTTGGTGCCCTTTTAGTTTTAAAAGGAATGCTTTGTTGTACCTTGTTGTCTGAAGAAGTTTTCCATGAGTGTTGATGAAAAGCGCTTTACAATAAACTGCAGTGAGTGGTTCAAGTAAGATCGGAGCTTGTGTTTGTTTTATTTTCGTACATGGTAATATGTCCTCATGAAGTCCACAAACATATGGAGATAGGGTTGCTGAACTTCCATAATCCCTCCAATATCTGTGCAAAGTACAGAACCAGACCTACTGTTCCCTAGTCAGAATAAAACCCACAATGCTTCACCTTAATCAGAGGTATGGGCACTTCACAATATCTTTATTGCTGCACACTAGCATTCTCTTTTCCAGGGAGTCTGAGTATTATAACTCCTGTATAACAGGAACACCTCTTGTTGTAAAACTAGCAGGACCAGTAGACAAAATATAATGCACTTCATCATGTGAATATTTTGGATCTGCTGTAGTATCACTGTAAATAGTATAAAAAATTGAAGCACCTGGAGCCTCGAGCCACTCGAACAGACTTTATTACAAAAATAAAACCCACTATAGCAACGAGAAACGCTTAACTTCTTCACCACGTTTTTCATTATTCATGCAACTTCTTCAGCATGTACATAGCTTTCAAGCTCTTATTTTATACAGACTTGTCTCCTTAATCATCCAATCAATAAAAACATTGCATTAGCAGGGTTATTCATTCCAGATAATTACAGCTAAAATATCTAGAAGATAAAAACACTGATTTAAAACTTTTAAAATAATTAAGTTATTATATCATTTATATTACAATACATTATTTCTAAAAAAATTTTTAAGATTTAATTAGGATGTAGGACTGTTTCGTTATAATAAAAATATAAAATTTAATACACTGAAAGTGTGTACCTAATCTAACTCATTAACACCATCTTGTGACAAACTGTGCAAACTGCATATTCCTTTAAATAGCTTTACAATACAAGTTTCTACTAAAATGTAGTCTTTTAAGAATTACTAAAACCTTATCCATAATTCAAATCCACTCTCTATTACCTCTATATGTATATACTTAAAATAACTTATAATACTTCATAATTCATATACACGTAATCATACAATTGTACCCTTTTTATAGTCTAGCAGCTCTTAATTTTAAAACAGGTACCATAAATACATGTTCATTCATCCCTGGCTTTCTACTAGCTTCTAGTATCAATTGCTAGTAAAGTTCTCTCACTTCTATCCTATTCTCCAAATCACCTCCCCTAATATCGTGTGGAATAACTTCTAATACAAAGAAGATAAAAGAATCTTGTTTACAGACCGTAGTATGTTTATAAAGGGCATTATTAACATCATTTTGTTTATCTCATATTTGTGTTCATATATTCTTCTTTTAAAAGCCCTTTCAGTTTTACCCACATAAAAGGAGGTACATTTTTTTACATTCTCCCAGGTATACCATTCCTTTTGTATCACTGTTAGCATAGGTTTTACTAATGAACAATCTATCTCCAGCCATTAGATAATGACTTAACTTGTTCATAACATATTTACCTTGTTTACATCTGACACATTTAAAAGTGCCTTTTTTCCTAAAACTTATTTCCTTATGGCCAATCCTATTTTTAACATGTTTTTTTATATTCCTATCTTTTCTATAACTAAATATAATTGGTTGTTTAAAAATAGTAGTGAGGTCTGAAAATTCTGAAAACATTTTCCAATTTGTATTAATAATCTGCCTTATTAACCCAGATTCATAGTTAAAATTCATAATATAGGCACTATTATAGTCCCTATTACTGTTATTAGATGTATTTTTGTCTTTTTCCTCCATATTTTTCATATTCATTTGAACTCCCTTCCCTCACAATGAACTAAAATCACCTGCCCTTCTTAGTTTTACTTCATCCATAACTTCATCAATTAACATTTCTGGATACTTTCTATCTAAAAACATTTCTTTCAGTTTATTACATTCTTCCTTAAACTCCCTCTGAACTGTAGTCATTCTTGATATTCTTATAAACTGTCTTTTGACTAAGTTCTTTTTTTTGTTTAAAGGGGTGGGCACTAGTATAATATAAATAAGAATTGGAGAATGTCTCCTTCCTAAAAATTTTTGACTCAAATTTATTATGTTGATGGCTCTTATATATTGTAATGTCCAAGTATTCTAACTTGTCTTTGTTGGTTTTATATGTGAATTTGAGAAAATCTGTTGTATTATTAATAAATTCAATAAAATCTTCTATTTTTGCATCTGCTTCCAACCAAAAGAAACACAGATCATCTAAGTACCTCTTGTAAAAATTACAATAGTCCATATGTGGTGATAAAGTAAGGAATTTCTTTTCCCATGTATTTAAAACTACATTTGCAAATCTGGGGGCACAACATGCCCCCATAGCTACACCTTTTATTTGCCTAAAGAATTCTCCTTCAAATACTATAAAATGATTTAACAGTGTCAGTTCTAGGAGTTCCATAATTACTCTTATTTCCTTCAAATTACATTTTTTGGTGTCAAGTAAAGCTTCTAAGAACCAATCCATTCCTATTTGATGTGGAATCACTGAACATAAGTCTATTATGTCCACTGTTAGAAAGGTGATATCCTTATTATAAAACTGGTCATTGACACTTTTTAATAGGTCCCATGAATCTTTTAAATAACCTTCTTTGCTATCCCTACATTCTTTACTTTTTTGTCCACAAATTTAGCTAGTGGATATGTTTTCGATCCATTAGTTGAAACTATAGGCCTGATTGGTGGGTTGTTTGTATCTTTATGCACTTTCATAGTGCCAAAAATGACTGGTATAAGAGGTTTCTCCACATAAAGATACTCAAACATCTGTTTATTGATTAGTCT
Organism: Protopterus annectens; assembly: GCF_019279795.1. Classification (NCBI taxonomy): domain Eukaryota; kingdom Metazoa; phylum Chordata; order Ceratodontiformes; family Protopteridae; genus Protopterus; species Protopterus annectens. The sequence goes on along the minus strand of NC_056745.1, from coordinate 79,521,218 downwards.
ATCACTCAATAGTTCTTTCAGAGAAAAATCAATTTTAGAATAAGCTATATTTATTTTGTTCATGGATACGTCCTCATATCTATCTTCATTCCTTAATAATTCTTCCATTTTGGTATTAGAAATAATGTTATCCATTATAACAATTCCCCTCCTTTATCAGGCCTTGAAATTCTTATATTTGTATCCTCTCTTAATTTGTTTAATAATTGCCTTTCCTGCCACAACATGTTTGGTCTCGTTCTAGTTTTCTCCAGTTCCTCTCTAAATTCCCTCTCTACTACCACCTCAAAATCTTTAAGCCGAGGATGTATAATAGGGTTAGCAGTACTTTTCTTTCTAAGTGATACAAAATTAGAAGAAGGGGATTGATTACCAAAGCTGTTATTTTGAAATATTAATTCAAAATTTTTCTTTCTAATGAATAGTTTTAAATCAATTACAATTTTACTAATGTCACTTTTCATTTTAGGAACAAATTTTAGTCCTTTCATAAATAGCCTAAAATGCCATTCATTAATTTCTATATAACTATAATTAAATATATTAAAGTTCTGATATCTATACACATTTTCATTGATTTTAACTATATCCTTGCTTTTATCATCTGTTATATCTTTGCTCAAAGATTCGTTCCTTACCTGTTGTATTCTATTGTTGATTTGTTCCGAATCCTCTCCGAACATAATTCTCAGTTTCCCTTAATTCTTGTTCATTTTCAATTAATCTATTATTATTGAAATGCACTCTGGTATGAGTATCATTACATTCACTAGCTTCCTATTCATTCTTGTTGTAAGCATGATTATATAGGCCTGAATCACCCTGTTTAACTCTCCCATTCCTTTCAAATCCACCATTATTGTATGCACCATAATAGCCACCATATCGTCCGCCATCTTGGTTTTTGGGTAACTTCTCTTCTCTTTGTATGCTAATATATCCCTCTCTATTTTCTTAGCTTTTCTTCTAGAATTATTAAACCATTTTTCATCCACTTTCTTGTTAATGTTGTAATACTTAGCCTTTTCCTTTTCAGTTGTAAAGAACAGCTCATTCAAAATGTTTTCATTAACATCTTCTATTTTTTGTATAACTGGTCCATTTCAGTTTCGTTATCGTTATGTCTAATTAATGATACCACACCCACATTCATCAAATATTTACATTCAATCCTTAATACTACTTTATTTTGTATTATTTGGGTATTTGTAAATCAGTAACCCTTTAGGCACAATGCCTAACAATAAACATTTCTTTAAATATTCATTGTCTAAGTACAATGTTTTATATTTTAACATCAAGTCCTGTAACCAATAAACATTATCATTATATGTATTAACTTTTTCATACTCATTTCTATGAACACTTTTGTTATTAAAAATATCCGGTTCTTTTAACCAGTCCTGCCAAACAGTCATTTTGCTGTTCAACGCTTTGATTACCTGCGTTTGGTTCAGCAGCATTCGTACGCCTTTCCTTAGGTCTCACATCTCTCTGTATTTGAGTATCAACCGCACTGTGTAAGGTAGTCCCCTGACTTCTAAATGTGTTAGGAATATCTTCCAAGCTCCCATTAATCCCTTCTCTTCCTCTGCTGCAGAATTAATGGCTCGTCTGTTTGCTTCTTCTGTACTGACGTCACTCTGCATATTACCCAGCCTCTGCTGGTTGCCAGGCAACGAACCGTAGTTCCTGCTATTAAGCAGTTGGGAAATATTACTATTTAGGAGCATAACAACCTGTGTGAGTTGGCTGACTGCCTCCCTCAGGTTAACTGCATTGTTGGCTTCCATAAAGTCTTGTCCCTCCTCTCGTTCTGGCTCCATTCTCTTCCAAAATACACTCGACCACGAACCAAACTAGACCACAGTATAAAGCACCTTTAGCCTTGAGCCACTCTAACAGACTTTATTACAAAAATAAAACACACTATAACAACGAGAAATGCTTAACTTCTTCACCACATTTTTCGTTATCCATGTAACTTCTTCAGCATGTACAAAGCTTTCAAACTCTTATTTTATACAGACTTGTCTCCTTAATCATCCAGTCAACAAAAACATTCCACAAGATATTAAGGGAGATGACTGGGATAATAGGATAGAAGTGAGGGAACTTTACTGGCAATTGGTACTAGAAACTAGAAGAAAGCCAGGGATGAATGAACATGTCTTTATGGTTCCTGTTTTAAAATTAAGAGCTGCTAGACTATGAAAAGGGTACAAGTGTATAATTATGTGTATATGAATTATGAAGTATTATAAGCTATTTTAGGTATATACATATAGAGGTAATAGAGAGTGTATTTGAATTATGGATAAGGTTTTAGTAAGTCTTAAAAGACTGTATAAATTTTAGTAGAAACTTGTATTGTAAAGCTATTTAAAGGAATATGCAGTTTGCATAGTTTGTCACAAGATGGTGGTAATGAGTTAGATTAGGTATACACTTTCAGTGTATTAAATTTTATATTTTTATTATAACAAAACAGTCCTACATCCTAATTAAATCTTAAATTTTTTTTTAGAAATAATGTATTGTAATATAAATGATATAATAACTTAATTATTTTAAAAGTTTTAAATCAGTGTTTTTATCTTCTAGATATTTTAGCTGTAATTATCTGGAATGAATAACCCTGCTAATGCAATGTTTTTGTTGATTGGATGATTAAGGAGACAAGTCTGTATAAAATAAGAGCTTGAAAGCTATGTACATGCTGAAGAAGTTACAAGGATAATGAAAAACGCGGTGAAGAAGTTAAGCGTTTCTCGTTGCTATAGTGTGTTTTAGTTTTGTAATAAAGTCTGTTCGAGTGGCTCGAGGCTCCGGGTGCTTCAATTTTTTATACTGTGGTCTAATTTGGTTCTTGGGGCACCTTTTCTTTGGTGTTATTGTGATCACTGTAAATAGACTTGTTTGAAACAGGGGTTGTTATCATAGCTGCTATTTGCTGCCTCACCCCTCAAGTGAGAATCCTACAAGCAGTTAATTTGGTGAGGTCTGTCTCAGATGGGAATCCAACAGCTTTATGAGGTAAATGAGATGCAAAATGTAGCTTCTGTTAGTGTTAATAGTGCAAAACAGTCGTGTAAACTACTTTCACTGAAAGACAAATTCATTTTCCCTGCTGTTGTGTGACCATGGAGCTAGCATATATGCATATGTAAATAATGTTAGGGGTTGGGGAGGTTTCTATCCATGTGAAAAAGCTGGGTGTAATACTTTGGGATAGTTTCCAAAATGCTTTGGCATAGAATAACCAACCAATGAGACTGACACTCCATGCCCAAGTACAAAGGCGTGGACTACACAGTCCCCGTTGAACTTATAGCAATGGGAGAGGCTTCCTCCTGGTGACATGCTCACCTCAGTGAATCTGCTGTTGTATATTGGCAAGGCTCATCAATATACAAGTCTGAATCAGTGGCAAAGACCATTGAAATGAAATGATGTCATGACAAGGGGACTAGGTATTACAGACACTTCCAGATGGAAAGCCAGACTGCCTTCAGTACCTTCTTCATACATCTCAAGTGTCCATATTTTGGCAAAATATCTGGATTTTTTTCTGTATAGTTTTGATCAGTTCCTCATAAAATTTGTGGTTTTCTTGAAATTTATTGAGAATTGAAGTCACTAAATAATGACACACATTTGAGTTTCAGACTTTATATTCTTAAGAAAACTTAAGATAACACAAAACATATTATTCTAACAACTTTCTAAGTTTATGAGAGGGATATTTAAATTTTGTTCCTGGCTTTTGTGACTTTGTCCCCCATTATTCTTGGCTTTGTCCATATTTATTTCACTTAGAGATTGAGAGGTAAAGCCTAGTTCCACATACAGTCTGAGTCATATTGATGATTTTGAAGTCAGGAGGGGGATGCCTAGAACTGTGCACGTGCACGGCTGTATGCAATGCAGACTGTTTTCTTAACTCCTCTGGAGATGATCCACTTTAGTAGCCCACAACCATGTCACTTTTTTGACATGGTGAATGCCACCCTACAGAAGGACCAATGGCAATGAATGGCCACATGGCTGTACAGCTTCACTTGTATGTCAGAGATGGTATTTCAGGCACAGTCTCTGTTTGCAATGCCAGGTACATCATACAAATAAAGCTGTTCTGTCCAAGAAACTTGGACAGACTCACAATTTCCACCCAGTCCTTAGGTAGCTTTGGCACAATGCTCAGCATAGGTAATGATAACTATCATCATCACAGAAAATCTTAGGGAATTACATTAACTTGCTACAGCATAGCAGTATTCCATTCACCTTAGGACCTCGACATTGGAATGTAAAGAACTGGGTGTACTCTGCCATCCTGGATGCCGTCATTTGGGGGTCATGTTGGATTTTACAGCTAAGTGAAGTAAGAATGGGATGGCAGAAACCTCTCACTCTTACTACTGGAACCTCTTGGAATACAACCCTTTGTTTTTGTTTCATTGAAAGTGATTTTTAGCATAATGGCTTCATACTATTGGCACTTGCAGAAACAGAATCTGTAAGAGTCATCATTACCTCTTGAGATATCAGCTCACACCATATTTCAGCTGCAATTGATTGAATCTTTATGTTCCTGAGAATTATTTTTTTTTCACTAGTGCATCATATGCTGTATATCAGCTTTAATTATTAAATATGTTCCTAATCATTAGGAGTGGAAATACGAAATGACCTGCCCAACGTGTTAGACACTCGCAGTATGTTTACTGCTCAGTATAGCTTCATGACGGATATCATTTATATACAAAACATTGCTTGGGTTATAACAGAAACTGCCATTTGAAGAAAGTAGGTATATAGGTAAACTCAAAGTTTTCACACACAACACCTAATCACATTCCTGCAGATTTTCTTAAATTGGATTGTAACAAAAAAAAAAAACATTAATCAAAATACTACAGAAGAACATCCATGCTTAAAAAATGTTAATATTGTTTTGTTTGTGCTAAAGCACCATGTAGTTTAGAAAGGATCAGAGTGAAAACAATGATAGCAGGCATTAATGTTCTTTTATAGCTACAGTCATACCTTTACACCGAAAGCTGTAAAACGATGACAGTAAGGGAACAAAACCCTTTACCTTCAAGCATACTGGTGAATGTCAGTAAGCTAGCATGAAAGATCCTCAAGGTTATTCAGATGGGGGCACCATTTGATAAGGTTTCATAACGTGTGACTCAAATGCTACTTTAACAACTGCTCCCAGACGAGGCACTTGAAACATTTTTATACTCTGTGATGAACTTATAAGTGTTGTACATTTCCTTAATGAAGGATTACCATGCCTGAATTAATCTTTCTTCACCTTATGCCAAGCAGAAATGTAATAATATATCCAGGATATTGGCACAATAAATTGTGGAGGGCTTCTTCTCATATGAACGTAAACTGACAATGAGCCATAGAAATTGAGGAGAGATGTCGAGAACAGCTGACTGAGAAATATAATTTGCTGTGATCCGAATGACAGCAATGCAATTAAGCTGTAAAAGCAGGCATTATTTTTTCTTAAGAGCCTGATTTTCTGACCTCAGAGTACATATTGTACCAGTGATCCAGAAGGGTAATTAGTTGACAGAGTCTTAATAACCATGGAAACATCATTCGAAGCTGATGGTATTTTTAGTGTTCTGGTGTGACCGTGGTACAGCACAACAGACAAGCATGCATTTGATTTGCACTTTATAAAAGTTCACCCATATAAAACAGCTAAGGAAAGGGATACTTTCTGAACACATGAGTATTTTACAGCAAACAGAACAGATTGCACGCCTCATGTTTCCTTTTAAGAGGCAATCAGTCAGTTATGTTTGGAAAGGTTTTACTTATACATCATTACTGAATTATAGGTACAATATATAAGTACAAGGTATCAGTTTTCACCCCACTGTAGCTCCCACTTCACACACAATGATACAGATCCCAAGAAGAGAAGCAGGGTTAGCAGAATTACTGTATTCCTGAATGACGGAGGACAACTCATTAAAGGCTCAGAGAGTATTTGATGTTAGCACTCAGGATTAGTATCAGTGAAACAGCAGAGTGGAAATAACTACTACTGATTTTATTGCCTTAGCCTAGTAATTCAACTTTCACTTCTCAAGACAACAGTCAATATAAGTAGAAATAAACTGTAATGTTACATCTCAGCTGAAGTATCTCTCAATGTAATGCTGAAATCTCAATCCAAATTATCAGTATTTCTTGTGCTGAATTGAATTTCATCATTTTGTATTTTTAACAGCAGCATTCTTATTTCTTCAGTCTAAACCACGCAGTTATGTAAACTTCCTCTTACTCTGAATAAAAAAATGAAGACACCCTTCTTAAGGATGCTTCATTTAATTTCATTCTTACTTCATTTATAGGCTAATCAATATCCTACCATATATATAAAAGGTAGACATCAAGAGGATAAACCAAAGAGAACCAACAACAGCACTGAAAAACTGAAATTTCATCCCAGAAGTAAAGAAAAAAATGCTTACAAACTGTCTATTGTTCTGAGAATTCAGCAAGAATTAAACACCAAGCTCAGTGGTTGAATCTGGGAGGCTAACCTTTAGTCCACATACAAGTCATTAAGGTTTAGGAGTTGTCAAGTAGTTTGCACATCCTTATATGCAAATACCATTACGTTAATCAGTAGCACTTCTTTTTTTCTTACCCATCAGGATTTTGTAGGACTCTACCTATCAGTTTCTCTTTCTGTTCAGTTGTTTCTTCTGCAGGTGTTCTGGTGGACATTAACATTACTCTGGTGAAGGTCATGATACTACACAGCTTATGTAAATCACCTGCTGGACAGATCCTATGACCTTTGACCATATTTCCCCAGGATTCAGATGCTGAATCCATGTCTAGCTATACGTAACTCAGACCCCATGAATCATCAGCACCTGTAGTGTCCGTTTTTCATTGTAACTGCTCTGCCATTGCTATACTTCTCCCTGTTAATTATAGAGTTCTTCATCCAGCTTTAATTTCAATTGACCCCAAGTAACCCTTATATCATGGTCTGAAATATCTAACCACCAGAAAGGAAGAGTGGGATAAATGTCTAATGAAAGATGTCTCTTAAATCAGCAGTGGTCTTTTCTGCATTGTGTGTTACAGAAAGGGATATATTGTGGACATTAAAATAATAAAAATGACACTCGTTTTGGAGACACTACAGATGGGATATCTTTTATTAGTGCGATATTGATTCAAGAGTAAAGATACTTCAAGCTTAGCATTTATACGCTAAACCTTCTGGTGCTAAAAATATTAATAATGATCGCATTACTTTAACACATAAGCATACCTGAGCAAAGGGAGGACAGAATCCATGATTCACCCCAATGCTAAAAGAGACATAAAAAAATATGTGAGACCACAGCTGGATCACAGTCAAATGGGGCCCTAGGCAGGGTAATGGATTGGGGCCCAGCCCCCCCCCCCCAAGCCATTCCATTTTCCCATTATTTGGCTATTTCTCTTCAGTTAACATAAACACTGTTTAAACCTGTCAGTGTGTACACTATTGTTTTCTTTACATTTACAATGATTACAGATATTTGGATTCATTTTAAAACTTTTATTTCAAATTTTACAGCAAAAACACTGCTAGCCATTTGCTAAACAAAACAATTCAGTCTTACAATAAAAACAGACTTAACATGAACAAATGTAAACTTCTCTGCCTTCGAAACTTACATTCATTGAAACTGTATTGAAACCTGCATTCATGGAAAATGCATCTGGCCAGTGGCAGATTAAATTTGCCTTTGGGCTTTTTTCAAACCATGGGCTCATGGGCTCCTTGCACACATTTTTAGGACCATGCCTATATACATGTTTTTTTTTTATTCACCTTCCTGATTGTATCAAATGATATTCCTTGTATAATACAGCACCACTTGTTACTGAGTATTTTAATTTTTTTTTCCCATTAAGAAATTAAACAAACCACACAAAACAGTGACAAAACTACCAATTTCAGAACATTTCAACCATAAAAGACCCCTCAAACATTTGTCATTGCAGTCCAACAATATCAGTCAATATGTACAATCTCTGCAGAGGTAAAAGTCGTCTGAATAATTCCACATTAAAGTGAATTGTAACTTATGCAGGGGTTGCTAGAGATACATTTGCATTCCAATGTTTCATTTACAAATCCAATGCCTGATGCCCTTGAAGAATAAACTGCCTATGTTATATTAAGGGTGTGCCGGCAATATTGTAATAGGGAATGGCTGGCAGACTTTATGCAGTTTCATAGTTATTAGGCATCTCATCCAAAGGAGGACACACTCAGGAGTGCAGCACCCCCACCCTCTTTTATGCTACACAGTAATATCAGCAATCAATCTTTCCTTTGTGCGGAAAGAACCCACAACCTTCTGCACCTAAAACAAGTGTGCTACCTGTTGCAACCACTGATGCTGAACAAGGTAACTTAGAAAGTTTATGACGGATATTAACAGACAGTAATCCTTGGTGATTAACAAAATAAATAAATAAAAGTAAAGGAGCCCTGGCAGTTGATGTGGAGGTTTAAGGCACGTGCCTGCACTTAATTATTAAGGTTCAGGGTTTGACACTGTGTAGAGTCAGTTAACTAGACAGTGCTCCCTACTGGGGATTTTACTTGCACAAACATGCACGCACGGGTACACAAACAACATACACATACATATAATCTTCTTCTATATACATGTGCGAGTTTAAGGAAGTTCTCCCTTTATAGAAAAGATGAGCCCCCCAACCCACCCAGGCCATAGGCAGTTGCTGAGGTTGCCTAGTGCAGGATCCAGTTCTGTGTGAGACAAAAGTATAAAAATACAGGATGGCTATATCGTTTTAGTATATCTCTGTCTTGAAAAAGAAAAACTAGATGGCAGAGTTAATGGCCAGTTGACAATTAGTTGTAGGGTAAAATACAAGTTTCTTTATGTGATCATCCCTGTAGGATATATACTTGAGTATATTTAATGTACTAGCCTCCAAAATAAACCAAAACAAAAATGCAAGTTAAAGTTAGAGTCCATTTATAACAAGATAGACAAATTTGCTGCTGAACACCCCATACTACTCTCACCACTGTTTAGTTCTCAGGAAACTAAACTGATTTTTACTTCCACACAACCTTCTACTCTCTCAACTTCAGATGATTCATTCTATACTACACCGCCCTTCCTTCTGTCCCAATATTATCTTTGTCATCTCCCCCTACTGCCCACCTAGAACCCTTTGTACCTCCAAACAACATCCCCTCTCTATATATAAGCCAAAAAACAAAATAGGCAAAAACCTTTATAGCTGTTCCCCAGCTGAGAAATGGAATAAACTTCCTCTGGTCATTCGAAATATTAAGCCTAAACACCAGTTCAGAAGTGCAGTAAAACCACCTAAGCAATAGATGGCTGTCTGTGTAATCATCCTCCTGATTGGCTTTATTCCTCTCCACCATTTTTGCCTCTTACCTTGCTTTCATATTTATTCACCCTACCTCCTCTCTGCTCCACTAATGTTTATCTATTACCCTTACCAGTTCTAGATTTCAACTTCACTAACATGGTTCCTATAGACTCCTATTTGAATTTTTTGAGTTTTTACTGGGTTCCACTCACAAGTGCTATTAAGCTAAACTGATGAAGAAGAACATAATTTCTCTATTCAGTTCATTACCCTGTATTATACCAGTTGTACTTGTAAATCTTTTTAGAATCCTAACTTCTATTTTTTATCTCAGTTTATTGTTACTGTTGTAATACTGTTAGGTAGTTTTGTATTATATATTAGGTTTATGTAGTTATATAGTTTTGTATTAATGTTTTTGTAGAGCTTTTCTCCCCAGGTCTCCACTGAAAAAGGGCTTCGGCCCAGCTGGAACAACCCGGTTAACAAATGTCAAATAAATAAACAAATAAATAAATAATAAACATACTGTTCTGTATACAAATATATACGTATATACATGAGTATATCTAAATGCATTACCCTCCAAAATAAAAAAAAAAAAAATACATGCTAGTAAACAGCTTGCGCTGTATATGAGTATATACATATATACATGAATAAATGCAAATTCATTACCCTTCAAAACAAGCAAGAGAAAACAAAATGCATGCTAATAAACAGACTGCGCTGTATATGAGTACATATATATATATATATATATATACATGGGTATATGTAAATGCATTTTCCTCCAAAATAAACAACGAATCAGGAACACCACTTTCAAATAGTCAGCGTAAACGTATTTTAATAAGCTCCGTTTTCGCTTCTACAAGAGTAAAAGCTTCATCAGACAACAGGAACGCCAAATGGCTCAGTTTAAAAAGCACTTCATATGATGTCACTTCCTTAATTGCACAAACAGCGCTAATCAACTAAAACACCTATCTGTTTAAAATAAGCAGATAAGCAAGCTTAAAAAACTTACTTCAACATATACAAGTGCAAGTGTATAAAAATACAAAAATGCTACACCATGTAGTAATAATAATTGGTAGTACTATAAAAATAATCATAGCAAAATACTGACTATATAATATTAAAATATTAAAATAAGGGTTGCATTATACTGCTGATAGTCCACTATAATGTAACAAATGGCAATACTAACGCAAGTAACTCTTATACTTTAAAAAAACAGAAATATTACAAGATTCGTTTAGTCCTGGTGTAGAAAAAGCATCCAAAAACAATTGCCATTCCAGTTCTTTCATCTCAAGAAGAAGAGATTGAGGACCCCCCCTAATTCCAACATTTACAGTGTCAATCCCCATGAAGTGGAAATTATGTCCAACATTATTTAAAATATGTTTGGCAAGAGCATTTTCGCTCTTTTTGTTCTTAATGGCATAATTATGTTGGTAAACACGGTCCCGTAATCTACGGTCCATTTTACCAACATAAAATGCCTGACAACAGTTGCACAAAGCAACATAGATCACCGATTTTGTTAAACAATTAATTTTTTGTCTAATACAATGCTTCTTGCCTCTAATGGTAAATGTACTCCCCACTTTAAAGCAGTTACACAAATTACAAGCCCCACAAACAAATGACCCAATTTGTCTAGATAAAGGCAGTGGGTTGTCAGTGGTATGTAACAAATCTTTTAAATTACTGCCTCTCTTAAAGACAAAGAAAGGTTGATAGCCTAAAATGTCAGATAAGGGGCCATTATTTTGAATAAAGTGCCAATTTTTCTTCACTATAGCACAAATCTCATTCACATGCTTGTTGTAAGTAATAATGAACCTAGTTTTATAATCATCTTTAGGTACATGGTGCATTACCATCGTATGTTCTATATTACCTTGAACAAAAGTATTTTCAAGGTCTGGACCAGTAACATCTAAACAATCGATAAAACAACTGTTGGACATTTCACTAGCAGAAAGGATGGGTTTATAAAACCCATTGATGATTAAACAGAATGATCACCATTTTAATTGCTCCCATTCTGTTCAACAAAAGTGTAAACTGATGTACTGTGGAGAATCCAAATATGAACATAGTTCTACTCAACAAAATACAAACCTCCTGAAGCAGGAAACAGTGATTTTTTAGATAAAATCATGCACGATCAAAAATAAATAAAGAAAGAAAGAAAGAAAGAAAGAAAGAAAGAAAGAAAGAAAGAAAATAAAATGTTTTGCAAGGAGTAGCCCCCCCCCCAACAACTCCTATGTGAGGCCTGCACCCTCACACCTCCTGCTAGTTATATATACCAACTCTAAGACCGCAAAACTGCGGGGAAAGGGAAGATTCCAGTTCCCCAATGTACCATAACCTTCCACAAAGTAATAATGGCATTCTGTGATCAAAGTAGGTTTCGATCATGTATGCTAGTATTCAGCACATTCAGCATTCCAAATGTTTGACAAACTGCCTGCAAATCATACACACACACACACACACACACACACACACACACACACACACACACACACACACACACACACACAGACACACACACACACACACACACACACACACACTATATTAGCATAATATTTATACACACACATAGACACACACACACACACACACACACACACACACACACACACACACACACACACATATGTGTGTGTGTGTGTGTGTGTGTGTGTGTGTGTGTGTGTGTGTGTGTGTGTCCTAGGTAGGAGACCTCTGCCATACCCACCTGACATTTGCTTGCCTTAATGGTCAGTCCTGCCCTTTGTAGTCTGCCCAGCACCTCCGTGACATGTTGAAGGTGCTCTGGCCAGGAATGGCTGTAGATGGTAATATCATCTAGGTAAGCAAGGGCAAACCCTCCTGCTCCTGCTAGGATATGATCTACCAGCCTCTGGAAAGTCACTTCATCCCAAAGGGCATCTTTGTGAACTCATACAAGCCAAAAGGAGTCACAAAGGCTGACTTTTCTCTAGCACTGGGAGTCAAGGGCACCTGCCAGTAACCCTTGGTAAGATCAATGGTTCCTCATCTGTCCTAAGCATTGGGTAAGCATCCGACTCTGTGTGACTATTTAATTTCCTATAGTCCACACAGAACCTTGTGCTACCATCCTTCTTTGGCACCAGCACCAATGGGGAGGCCCAGGGACTGTTGGACTCTTGAATCACCCCTAGTTCCAACATCTCCTGTACCTCCTCCCTCAGGGTCTGTTTGACTCTCTCAGGCACCCTATAAGGGGCCTGCATAATAGGTCTTTTGGGTCCTGTATCCACCTGGTGCTTCACTAGGTGGGTGCACTCTGGTTTCCCAGTGAACATGTCCCCAAATTTCTGCAACACTGCTCGGATTTCACGAACCTGGGTAGGAGATAAATGTTGGGACATTGCTACCCCTTCCACTGAGGTGTCAGCCCAAGCCTCACTGAGGAGATCAGTCCCCAGATCTCCCTCAGACTCCTCCTGCAATCCACTGCAAATGCTCAGCACAAGGGCCTCCCTATCATGGTAAGGTTTCATCATGTTAACAAGGTACAATTTGTGCCCCTGCCTTCTGCCTAGCAGTTCCACCATGTAGTTAACATCACTTACCTTTCTTACCACCTTGTAGGGTCCCTCTTAAGCTGTTTGCAGCTTGTTGTGTCTGACAGGAATGAGAACCATTACCTGCTGCCCTACAGCATACTCTCTAGCTCAAGCATTCCTGTCATACCACACCTTTTTCTGTTGGTGGGCTTCTGCCAGGTTCTCCTGGGCCAAGCCCATGAGTTCCCTGAGCCTTGTCCTGAGGTTTAGGACGTATGCCACAGCAGACTCCTTGTGAGACTTGCACTCACCTTCCCACTCATCTCAAATTAAATCTAGAGGTCCCTCACCCTATGTCCATACAGCAACTCAAAGGGTGAAAAACCTGTAGATTCCTGGGGAACCTCTCTGTAAGCTAACAGCAGATGGGGCAAATATTTGTCCCACCCCCTCTTAAACTGATCTGCAAATGCCTGTAGCATGGACTTGATTTTTCCCTGTGGAACTTGGGGTACTCAGAGGACCCACAATATCCATAGATACCCTCTGAAATGGCTCCTCAATCACAGGCAAAAGCATCAAAGGAGCTATCACCTTGTCTTCTGCATTGCCTACCTTTTGGCACTGCTCACAGGTCCTGCAGTACCCTGTTACATCTCTGGAAATTCTAGACCAATAGAAGTTCTGCATAATATGCCTCTTTGTATATTTTATGCCCATATGACCTGCAAAGGGAATATCATGAGCTATGGCTAGAAGCACCAGACAGTAGGCTCTAGGCCCTACCAACTGCTGTACTCTCTCACCTTCTAGCCCTCTCTCAGGGGTCCACGCTCTGTATAGTAACCCTTGGTCCCAGTATACAGATTCCCCCTTTCCTTGAGAATCAGGTATCTCCCTAGCTACCTGCCTCAGGCCTTGCAATGTAGGGTCTGAGAGCTGAGCCTGACTCATCTTTCTCCTTGTAACCCTTCCCAGCTCCCCTTCTACAGGAAGTCTTGCATTCTTTGACTGTGGTGCCTCACTGTCAGCCTGGGTACTACTACTCACCTCTACCTTTGCAGTCACTCTGTCCAAGGGACCATCAGTGCCCACAAGCAGCTGTGGCTCACATTCAATCTCACTGCTAAAGAGTAGCTCTCTCCCTGAAGTAACCACCTTCTCAGTCCTGGCTGCAAGTATGCAGTCTGTCTGGGTCTCTCCCAGGCTACCAGACCCACATGCTTGTCTCCTAGCCTGACTGTGTGTAACTGCACAAGCACATGATACTGCCTCGTCAAAATCCTTCCCTATCAGGACATCTGCAGGATGGTAGTTCGGTACCCCTGTTGTCTCAAGACAGCCTGCTATTGGCATTTTGTCTTTCCCACTTACTGGCTCCCTCACTTTTAGTTCCCCACCTTGCCTCTGGGGACATCTGTATGCCACATGGCCCCACTGGTTTCATTCAAACCATTTAACCCTAGGTACTGGACTTGTACCTGGACTAGTGGCTTCCCTTGCTAATGGCAGATTCTGTTGTGGCAGTCTGTGCTGCCCACCATGGGCTCCTTTAGACCCATGAGCAGTACTGTGGGTCCCCTTCCTGTGCAGGGCTGCCCTGCTTGCCAGATATAGGTCTCCCCTTCTTCCCCAGCTCCTCTGAAGTAGCACATTGTCTATCAGCTAACCAGATCCTCATGTCCTCAGGCAAAGTGCCAAGGGCTTGTTCCCTCACCAAAAGATCTGCCAGCCCTTCAAAAGTGGTGAACTGACATCCACTCACCCCCCCTATGGAAATAAGTGCGCAATTCAATAACATATTCACACACACTTTCATCTGCCTTGCGTCTATGCTCACAAAACTTTTTTCTATACATTTCAGGTGTTAGCTTAAAAAACTCTACTAGACAATATTTTTACAGGAGTATAATCAAAACATGCAATGTCAGACATTTTAGATAATAAAGTTACAGCTTTACCATGCAGTAAGGGGATCAGGAACCATACCCAGAGCCCTTGGTCAACTTCATACTGTTTACATACCCTCTCAAACATATGAATGACACTATCAAAATCATCCTCCTCTTTAAACTGCGGAAAAAACTTACTGACCTTTTGTGCTTCTGGGGTCCAGTTACTCGCTTCCCCATTACCTCCATGACTCTGGTGAAGAGTCAGCATCTCCTTCTCATGCTGCCTCTGCCTCTCTTTTTCCTGAGCTTGTAGGCGTAGCAGTTTCTCATTCTCCACACTCTCTAGATGCCTCAGTCTGTCATCTGCTTCTAATGCCGCATGCCTGGCCTCCAACTCAAGTCTCTTTAGCTCCAGCTGGATTTTTAAGTCCACTGCGGAAAGGTTGAGCTGTCCATTCTCCGAGGGTATTATATCTCCACTGCCAGTCTGATTGTCCTCCTGGTTGCTGTCTTCTGATGCAGCTGTAACCAAGGCTGCAATCAGGTCTGCCTTAGTCAGGTTTCCATGCACCAATCCCCTAGCCTGGCACATCTCCACCAGCTGGCTCCTTGTCAGCTTTCCACACTCCTCTTCTGACATGCTGCCTGCTCACTCTGACTAACTAAGCTAACAAAAGAAATAAAACAATTGTGATCTGAACTCTGAGTATTCACTGCATGGCTGTTTTAGAGTACAAAAACACCTTCAAAGCTCAATGTACACAAGCTACAGGATTCACTCTACCCACACCACTATAAGCCAATTAGTATTTGCCAACTAATTAATATGTGATTTGGATATCCCACCACAAATGTGACGCCTGTGCCCTGGCCCAGCAATCAAGGAGCCTCAATCCTCACCACTAACACCAGAGAAGGTATCTCGTATATGAGGAAAGGATAACAAATACACACAGTAAAGTGCAATTTCCCTTAAGAACACACAGAGATCACAGTCAGTTTGGGGCTGGTCACTCCCTTGCTCTCCAGGTCCCCATTAAGACTCCCCACTGGCACAGCTATAGGGTCCAGCTTAGTGGGCAAGCTAAAACCTCTAGTGCCCTTTCTGTC